>NC_133618.1:423597511-423897511 GCF_048593235.1 Sminthopsis crassicaudata | reverse complement strand
TGAACCTGATTCAAAAATCTTCTTAGTGATTAATAATATTTCATATGGAATTATGTCACTACAGTGGTTTAAATTAATTCAGAGATTAGAAAAGATGCTTCAGGACTTTGAATAATTCATTCTTGTTATAAAACTCAATTAAAGGTTGGACTTTCTGAGCCCTTAGGAATGACAAAATTATTTTCATTTCTGGCAACCATCCATTAAAAAAAAAAAAAGCATATGGCTCATTGGACTCAGAAGTCTTGGGGGGAGGGGGACATTCAGAGGTTCGGATTTGTTTGTTGGGTTCTATGTGACCTTAGTCAAGGCACCTAACTTCTCTGAATATTTGTAAGATTGGGGAGAAAGGAGGATATATTAATTAAATCATTCAAAGAATTTTGTAGACAATACAAATGGGTACAAATTATTTTGCCATGATATATGTTATATTAAATACTTTTGTGAAATCAGTGGAATGACAATTTTAATCAAGATTTGATTATCCAAGGCTTGATCCAGTTCATGGTGTTTATCATCTAATTAAACTTTCCCCATCTTTGCACCTTCTCAAACTCTGAGGATTTTAGAGGTGCTAATGAATTAGTTGTTTCTGAAGGGCAAAATTTTCTATTTGGGGCAAGATAAAGCAAAATGTTCATTCTACTATGTCTGCTGCATATATTTGGAGTACAAAAAATCCTGTATTAGCATATTTGGCTGTGTTCCTGAATATAACAGAATCTTGAATTTTTATTTACATATTGCAATAGTAGTAGGATTATAATATTTAGTTTTAAGAGTCCAGCAGAGGGCAGATTGGGGAGAGCTCTTGCCATTTCAGGAACATAATTATTATTGAACTTATTCTTTCAATCACTTACATATCTTAATATGTTTTGAAATTTGAAATATAGAAGGTACATGGATGAATGTTAGTATTGCCTGTCCTCCAACACAATAAAAAATTAAATCATTTGATTTATTCATTTAAATGACATACATCGTTTACATATTACTTCTCTCCAAATTGTAATGAACATTTATTGATTGTTAAAGTAGCAATTCTTTAGTATGAAGTCATGAATGATTATAACTGCAGCTATAGGAAAGTTACACACTTGCTATGCTAACTACAAAAAAAATTCAATATGAATAATATGAGAAAGAAAGTTCTCTCCTAATATCTCACCCCTAATGAGGTGGAAGTGACCCTTAGATCTAAAATCTATGATTGGGGAAGGTAGGTAACAGCAAGACTAACAACCTAGTAATCTTTTAAAGTGTAGAATCCTGACCTGCTTGTACATCAGGAATTAATTAGTTCAATTTAGTTCAGAGATGCTCATGATCAAAAAAGTTGACTTCAAGACAATGAACTTTTTTTTTATAATAACAGCAAAATCATGAAGATTATTAAGGCATAGAAGGGTTGCAATTTGTGCATGAGGACATATGACTATCTGCATTCATGTTAAATATGAACATATGTATATACAGATGTATGTGTGTGAGTTGGAGGTCTTTTAAAAAACAACAACAAACAAATTGACTAAGTAACCTGAAATAGAAATGAAATTATGAGCATATGTAAAGGACAGAGGCTAGAAAAAAAGATTAAAACATAGACATATTTTATGGCCACGGCTGCTTCTAAAAAATAGGCCATATCTAAATGTCAAGTACTTTCTTCAAAATTATATCCAGAAAAGACGCTTAAAATTTAAATGATGTCACTTATATAATCTTGCTTTTAACATTGGTTTTATTATCCCTCTTCATTTCCCCCCCATGTTTATATTGCTGTTCAGTCTTTTACCTATGAATTTTTGTATTTTTTGGAGGGAAAATATGCTTGAAATAGGGTATAAAGTGCTCAGTTAATATAGCAACCTTTTCATAATAAATATCTCAAGAAATGAATAGCCCAAAATATCCATCTTTTCTCTTCTTTCCAGGTTAGGGTATGACAATGATGATAGAGAAGATGTCAATATCAGTACCTATGCTATTAGTCTTCTATAGAAAAAAAAAAAGTAATTTATTTGATAAAGAAAAATGGACTTAGCTCATTTACAAACAGTTAGTGAGGCACTGGCACATTATTATTATTTTTTTTTTAAGACTAGCCTGTTGGATATCGAGGGTATGAATAACAGAATCAGAGGTTTAGAGGAGGAAGTAACCTTAGAGGCCATTTCCCCTCATTTTATAGTTAAGAAAAACTGAAAAGTCACTTGCCCAAGATCATAGAGGTACTGAAAGAGATGTAAAATTTGAATTGAAGTCCTATGTGAAATTATAATCTCCTTAAGCAAACGTTGCCACCTCCAACTTTATTTTGCCCATAGTGCCTAAAAATACCAGGCCTTTAGCCTTAGCAAATATTCATTTTCACTTTTCTTGTTTTCAAGGTCACTTCAAGAGATGCTTAGCTGTCTTCTGAATTCACAAAATGCTAAAATGAGGAAGACATGAATAGATACTCTCATGAAAGACTCAAAATTTTCAGTGGTTTAGAATGATTATATTTGATGGTTTTACATAAGATTTTACTTTATTAATTCCCAAGATAAATCTAATGATAGAGAAGAAAATACAATGGATTGGAAAACAGGAGACATGTTCTAGTACCAGGGCTCTTATAAAGAACCAGTGTGACTTTCAGCAAACTCCTCCCTTCCCTGTGTTCTCATTTTTAAAAATGAGAAGCTTTTGCTTGATGTCCACAGTACTTATAATTGGAAAGTATTTCAGAAGTCATCTAGTCCAATTCCCTAATTTCCAAAGTGTCTTTCAGGTCTAACATTCTTTACTAACTGTTTATAATAGAGATTAGAAATACAAACTATTTTCAAATCAATTTGTTTTCTTCTTCATAGTCTCCGGATTCATATTCTTCCTCAGGATTATAATAGTTTCCATAATCTGTGTTGGGACTTCTAATTATGTTCTTTGTTATGACTTGAGATCGAGATGATGAACCTATATGGGCAACAGATTTTATAAGTGAATAATAAAATTGGTAACAGATATTACTTAAAATCATTGTCCTATTGGACAGAATTATTTTTTTAGTTGAAGCTTTTTATTTTCAAAATATATGCAAGAATAAGCAAAACCTTGTGTTTCAATTTTTCCTCCTTTCCCCCACCCTTCCTATAGATGGTAAGTAATCTAATATATGTTAAACATGGCAAAAATATATGTCAATTCAATATAGGCATACATAAATACAATTTTCTTGCTGCACAAGAAAAATCAGATCAAAAAGAAAAAAAAATGAGAAAGAAAATAAAATTCAAGCAAACAATAAAAAAGAAGTGAAAATGCCATGTTGTGATCCACACTCAGTTCTCACAGTCCTCTCTCTGAGTGGATGGCTCTCATCATCACAAGAGCATTAGAACTAGCCTGAATCATCTCATTCTTGAGAAGAGCCTGTCCAACAGGAGGATAGAATTCTTAGTGTCATATAGGTATTAATTCCCCACCTTCATAAAATAAGTAGAAGTAGATTGCAGACACTTAAAATTCAGATTTATATTTTCCAATGATGATCAGTTATCCTGAGTCAGTTACAAACATAATCCACAGATATGTGTTAATAATCTCTATGTAGATTATGGGTGTAAATTATGAAAATAAGTTTGGTATCATAGGAAATAGTGTGGTATGTATATTCCAAACCTGACTCTTATTCAAAAGATAATTTATTTCCACTTAATATAGAAGTTAAGATATAGAAAAGATATTCACACTTTTCACTGTCACATGAATGTTATATTTGTTCTGTATTAGAATCATTCTGGGAATTTCAAATGATTCTCAAACCATCCCTGTTAAGTAACAGGTAATATTGTGTCCATTTGACCAGAAAAGTCTATGAATAAAAACAAGGTTTTGGTTCTTATTGAGTACCTATTTTGTTCATGTTATATTGGGGATAAAATCAAACAAAACATATAAAACAAGAATTTTCTTATCAATGTTTACTATCTAGTTAAGAAAGGTAATTATGAGACAAAAAATCAGTGCAATATGAAGTTTTCACAAAGAAATAAATTACTAAATATAAGTCAGAGAGTAAGTACCATAAGTACTCTTAAGATACTTACTAAAATCATTAAAGAGATGACTTTAGAACAGAGTGGTCTGGGAAGAAGCCTAACAAATGGATAGGTGATGAGAAAGATCTCAACCGGAGGGATATTATGAATAAAAGAATGAATAGCATAGTACATCTTTTAGGAGGCAGTGAAAAGATTAGTTTGTCCAGAATAGGGAATATAAGAAGGTGAAAGATATGTTAGAAAAGTAGTTCAGGTCTAGATTGTAGAGGACATCGAATGTAATTTAAGGACACATCACTGAAGTCTATTGGTTCTGTTGGTAATTAGGAGCCAAAGATAGTTTTTGAGTAATAAAGTGATATGATAAATGAAGTATTTAGAAAGATGAATCTGGAAGTGATATATGGTATGGATGGAGGTATTTTTCTGGATATGGAAACAAATTAAGATAATATTACAGTCATCCAGTTTCAAAGTGTTAAGAACCTAAATTACAATGAAATCCATGGTAAGGGGAGAGAAAGGTACAAGAAATATTTCAAAGGAAAGTCCAAGTTTGATACTATTAGTTAAAAATAGTTTATGCTTTTAAAAAAAAATCATGGATACCAAATATTATTATTTGTTTTTAAATTTATCTATACTTTAAAAGATCATTTACCAGGATTGATAACTTTTAGTCTGGCAGATGCATAAGTCGTGCCATATTTGTTTCTGGTATGGCAAATATAAACACCTTCATCTGATTTCCTGATCGCTTGAATTTGTAGCCATCCTGTCACACCATATTTCTGAGGTCCACCTCTCACCTGTTAGGAAATACTTTTTTAATGATTTAGTGAATAAATAGACATATAAATGTGTCCACCAAAAGAGCTACTGTGTGTAATTCATTGTTCCAAGAACTATGATACAAAGATCAAAAATAAAAACATTTGTTTTCAAAGAGTTTCTATTTTACTGGGGGCATATAACATGTAAACTGAGGCATTTTATATAAAGCAAGGACAGAATAAATTAATAAAGAGATTCAAAGTGTTCTTAGAATATTTGAAGGGAAAAATGAAAAACACTGAGTGAATCAGAGAAGTTTTCACTGGGTAGGTGGCACCTACCCTTGAAGTTAGAAAGGAAAACTGAAATGTAGAAAAGAGGAAGGAGTGCATTAAAGGAAGATGACAATCTGTGCAAAGCACAGTGGTGGAAGATGATATGTTGAGTTCAGGGTTCAGTATGACTGGAATGTTGAATTTCTGAAAGGAAGTAATATAAGGATGGAAAGATAGCTTAAAGATATTGTGTGGAGTCTTACAAGTTAGGCTTAAGAAGTTTGTATTTTATGCTATAGGCAATAGGGTGTACTAGAGACTTGTGTTTTTATTGTTTCTGTTCTTTAATTAGGATCTGTAACATAGTTGCATGTTAAGAAGATTGTGTTAGCAGCTATATGAAAGATGGTTTGGAGACAGGAGAAGCTAGTGTCAAAAACAATTAAAAACTAGGACAATAATCCAGGGTGTGATAGTAATGTGGATGAAGAGGATGTGCCTTGACTTGGCTTTTTTTTTCCTTTTTTTTTTTTTTTTGATCCAAGACTTAAAATGTGACTTGACATTCAGTGAAAAACCTAAAAAAGTAAATTAAGAGTTGGGTTTTTACAAATTTTAAGCTTATTGCATTTCCCTTTTTTTAAAAATTCCAAAACTGTTAGAAAAGGCCTCTAATGACACAAATTTGCTGGATAGTAGTGATTTTAGAAAGCTATTACAAGTTTTGTTGTGAAGATTTTGTTATTCTTGGATTCATTCAGGCAAGATTTTGAATTTATGACTTCCAGTTAACTCTACCACAAAAGCAGCAAAAGTGCCCATTCAATTCTCTCCCTTTATAACACTAGAAGGTAAGAGTTTCCCTGATATGTCAAGACATTAAGGCAGCTTCAGATATTTCTATAGGAAGCTTCAAGGTATTACAGGTTGTGGGACTAGCTTTAATTCCAATGTGAGATTAGGTCTGGAATTCTTTCCATATTATGAGAATATTTCTATAGTCTCCTCTTCCAAATCAAGTTCTGTGAGGCAGTGGATAATGGAGTTACAGATTTGAATCCCTGCTCTATTTGGCAGTTGTGGGACCTTAGACAAGTTTCTTAAAGGGACCTCAGTTTTCTGATCTATAAAATGAGATTAGACTAAACATACTTCCAACTTCAAATCTATGAACCTATAATTATATTATCCAAATCTTTCCTTATCCTTAGAAAAGCTCTATATTGAGAATGACTTGGAGGTACAGTGATAGTGGTTATGATAGCTTTTAAGTCTACTGGGTAATTTATAACCTTTTGGAATGGTCTGTGTTACAAATGAAAACATTTTAAAAGAACTAGTGTTGTATGCTGAAAAGAATGTTGATTTTAGAGACAAAAGAACTGGACTCCAATCCTGGGCATTTAATTTCTGAATCTCAATTTCCTTATTTGTAAAAGAGGGATGACATTTATATTATTTCATGGGATTGTTATGAAGAAATTACTTTGCAAATTTTAAAGTACTAATGGAAATATTATTTAATAATTAACCAAACAAGTTTTATAACAATATAATTCAAATACTTTTGAACAACTGAACTATAAATGGCACTATATTAAGGCCTAGCACTTACTATACCTGAATTGAAATATGTGCATCATCACCAGGAAGGAAAATTTTATCCCCTTTTTTCTTCCATTCCAGGTATGGTATTGGATAAGCTGAAACTTCACATCTAAAAAGGATGTCATTTCCCACAAAGTTCTGAGTATTTTGAGGTGGTAAAGAAATAACAGGAGCTAAGAAAATAATTTTTTTTAAGGTTAGAAACCTGATAATATTTTCACTGGCATCCAAAAATATTATGTAAGAATACTTTTGGAAAAATTATAATTTACAATAAAGTTATAATAATTTAAAATAAGAATTCATAAACATTAAAACTTTTTTCAGTATACATAATAAATTAATCTTCAGCTATATCTCTACAAAATGCAAGTGTGGAATTTAAATAACATGAGCTTTTATTCCTAAAATGGAAGGAAACTTCAGTGTAAATACTTATTCAAGGGGGAATAACTTTTTTTTTCTGTATGTCTTAACTTATGATTGTAAAGGATTGTAAAATATTCCAAGAACTTTAATGAAAACAAAAGTTATAAATTATGTAGTAATAATAACAATACTTTATATTTGCATAGAACTTTAAGTTTAAAAAAAGCATTTCCATTTGCATTATCTGTTTGATCCTTACAATTTTGGTATAGAGAGTACAGAAGGCAAATATTTTTGTCATGTTTCAGATGAGGAAATTGAAGTTAAGTGACTTGTCAAAAGTAGAGACTGAATATGAACCCTGCCATATTAGAGGACAGAGCAGAATAAAATGAAGAAAAGAAAACAAATTCTAAGACTTTGTAAGGGTGGAGTAATTAAGTTTACCCAACCTTCCTCCACTGAAAGTTAGAGATAACATCTGTCCAACTGATCAATCTATAGGCCTTAAACAGAGTAAGGAAAAGTTCACTTGTAATGAGGAGAGAATTGCATTCCAATAACTGAGGAAATTTTATCTTCTCCATCCCCCAAATTCCTCTACAAATTAACAAACTAGTTAGAACTAAGTTGGGGTATTCTAGCTGAAATCCTACAGAAGGAGCTTTTTAATAGGGAAAGAGGGCTTCAGCTTCAGTCTTTTTTCATATCTCCATGCCAACCTCCCCATTCTCACTCCCAAGCCCAACCACATGAAGATTTTTCAAGCCTCTAAGATTCTGGAAGATTCTAGACTTCCCATTTTCCCATCAGTGTCCTAAATATATCCCCAGATCAACTGACAACATTATTTGTACTGAAAACCAAATACAGATGGACCAAGATTTATTTACCACACTTAAGGTTAACTTCTTGAGTATCTTACAGAAGGAAGAAACTACTTCCCATCTCTTAAGTGCTATGAGTTACCCCTTTATTTCAAGTATTTAAGTATCTGCCACAATTATACAAGAGGGTGGTTTGAGCCCTACTCATGAGAGAGTGTGTCACAGTCTTTTGGGGGATGTTTGTTACAACTCTTTACCATCTTAATAATTAAATTGATTTTCAATTTAATTCTCAGTTTTAGGGATAAGTGTGCAAGTAGGACTACAGCTGATGACATTAAAAGGATAACTTCTCAAGGATACCTATAGAAACCTGAGGACTTATCAGTGGGAATGAATTCAGACAAGAACATTTGAAAGCATACATAGTCAATAGCTATAAGAAGTGCCTTTTATATCAGACTATGATAAAAGAAAATGCTAGGTTTTTAAGCCAGTTGTTTTAAAACTTCTTTGATCAAATACCACTTGAGCAAAAATCTTTTGATGCAATCCCAATATGCATGCATTTTCTTATAAATTATAGAACATGATGTTTGGTACTAATAATATATAGAGATATATAACATACAAAAAAGAAAAATTTTAAAGAATGAAATGAAGGAATAATATTTTGAAAATAAATTTTGCTTAATGATAGGAAATTTTTTTTGATCTCAATTAAAAAACTAAATAAGAGCAGTTTGATTATGTTTCGTTATTTTTAATATCTTGATTTAACACTTTGTGACTTAAGGATCTGATTTTATGTTCCATTTATTTTGGATATAGCTGAAAAAGACACCTCACAAGAATATGTAGTTCCAAATAGAAGAAATGCATTTTTGGTTAATTTTTGATACTCATTTTCCTATCCCATCCATTAGTTAAAAAGTTTTTTGTTGAATTTCAGCTAGTACAATTCTGTTTTCCCTAATAAAATATGTTGTTCTGGCAGGAAGAATTTTATATTTTTAATGAATGTATTCAAATTCTGTTGAAATTCTTCATTCAAAATAATTTTTAATGGATTTGAAAAATTTGTTTCCATGTTTTTTAAGTGGATAGAGTTTTTTGTAGGTGATACATGATTTTTAGCAAAACAAAGAAAAAAAAAGTAAATATCCAGATGGGGAGAGGATTAACAGTGACAAATGCTTCAGGAAGGTCTAGAAGGATGAGAACTAAGAAAAGACTATCAGATTTGGCATCTGATAACTTTGAAGAGAGCAGTTTCAATTTAGGAAACTGCAAGGATATTAATACTTGAAATAGGGAAGTTAAGAAAGTTATATTTTGAAGGAAAGTTAATATAAATAGATTTACAGTATTAACTCATCCAAATCCTTTTATCTAATGCAGTTCAATCCTTCCAACTAGAAACAAAGAGGTGTAGATGGGGAAAATCTCACACCAGCTATTGCCAGGATGGCAATGCAGTTTGGGGCCATTACCTAGCACAAAAGGAGAGAGGTTTCAGGCTTGCATAGCTGCAGTGAGCCAGTTGTGCGCAAGGTGAAGTTGAAGAGTATAATAATGGGTAAAAGGGTGTGTTGTAGACAAGATGTGTGATTAAAAATACATCTTTCTATACTCCATTTGATTACCATTTAGGAGGATCAAGATTAGCCCACTGAAGGGCCATGTGGCCCCCACTTTAGAGACCACTTCTTTAGGGATTTCTATCACCTCCATGTATACTAGCTTTATACTTTTGTATTCTCATAATAGGGCCAAATCTGAAACAGTTTTGAAATATATTACAAATAATGAGGCAAGATACAATAAGTAATCATATCTCATTTCCCTAAAAATCCTAGAAAGAGTAAGTAATAGATTGAACAGGTAGCAAAATCAAAAGAAAGTCTTTTTAGAGTATGGGAAATTTTCTAGATAAAAGAGAAAGAGGGAAGGAAAAAGAGATATAGACACATGGAGAGAGACAGAGAATGAAGGGTTGAAATTGAGGAAAATATATGGTGAAATGAAGCAAGGTTCTAGAGGATATAGGAAGGGATGGAATCAAGATTAGTTGTGGCAAGGAAAAAACCCACTTAATGAGCTGCTATTAGAAAAAGAAAGTAGAACAGGATAGATTAACACCAATTGGAGAAGGGGAAATAAGTGAACACATGATAGAGGCTTCAGATTTTTCCTGAAGTAGGAACTAAAGTTATCTGCAAAAAATATAATGAGATAAGATAATTGAGAAGAAAGTTTGAAACAGTAATTGTGGAAGAGTATGATGAGGAGCCAATCAGGGAGGAATTAAAACATTTTGTGCATTGTGATGGTCCAGCTGAGGTGAGATGTAATGTTCTGTTCTCTAAATTGTAAATTGCTCTTGGAGCAGGTTTCTTAGGGAGCTTCTGGAAGCAGCCTTAGTTTCAATTCAATTCAATAATCCCAAATGAAGCCAGGAGTTAAAGTCCAAATCCTTTATTTTCTCTTTCTAAGTCTTGTCTCCTTCCTTGGGCCTGGTTAGCTTTAATAGAGGCCTATCTCTCTCCTTGGTTCCTGAGAGCTTTTGTCTGAATGTCTCCAGCCAACACAAAGATGGAAGTTGGAATGAATCTTGACTCCGCCTCTGAGAGTGGGATTGTGGGTTTCTGGGGGCTTGTGAATCTCCTGGAAGTCAATCCTAGTTGTGAATCTCCCAAAGTACCTCCAAAGTTCTCCCGAAGTTCACTGAAGTTCTCCCGAAGTTCCCTTTGGCCCTGAGGGCATCTCGCTTATATGTTCCACGTTGAGTATATACCAATCATTATATCATGAGGAAACCATTTTTTGTTGTAGGATTAAATCAATACTAAACTAGAATTAACCAATGTCTCCTCAATTCCACTTAGTACCTTATTTCAAGTTTTGGCCCATAACATCTCCTTGTAGAATTAAATCAATTATACTGAACCATGCTAAATTAGATAATTATTGTCTCTATTCATTCCGGTGACTTAGCACCTTGTGAGAATCCTAACAGTGAGATAGCATGAATTTGTAGAAGACCCAACTAGCATGTTTTTATGATTTCCTCAAGTAGGGATCGGTGACTTGGGAGAAAAAGAAAAAGTATATGGTAGAAGCAGCCTCAGGGATTAGGGTAATTGGCAGGAAGAACTATGTAGAAGTAGATTCAAAGGTTCCTTGAAATAGCTTATTATGGCATCAAGACTTTGAAAGGGGGTTAGTGAAACCAGGGCAGGAGTAATAGATTGGCAAAATAGGAAAGGATCAAGGAATCAGAGGTGGTCCATTTCTGGAGCCCACTTCTTCGTGTCTTCTGAGATGTTTCTCTTTTGTCAAGAACCAGCTCAATTTCCATCTCCCTAGTGTTCTATACAGCTGAAAAATATATCTTAATTTTTAGCAGATTTTTCCTTTACCTATATCACATTCTACCTTGTGTTGTATTTATTTGTGAAGAGATTAATTTTCCTTCCCACTACACAATCACCTAGATTGTAAACTTTATGGGCTTGAAATCATAGACATTTTTATCTTTGTATTTCCATTAGTTTACATATGATGCTTTTGATAAATATTTGTTGATTTTAACTACTAGCTTGAAAACCGAGAAGATTAACATGATGGAGGAGATGGAAGAGCTCGTGATCATGCTTCAAGAAGGGTCTTTCAAAATTCATGACATTGAAAATGGAACAGTTTCAGATGAGAATAAGATAACAAGGTCTTACCACCCCTATAAGTGGCTGAGGTAGAATGCAAATGGAGAAGGATAAACTAATGATTATAGGAGGGTTGTCAACATGAATATTAAAACCATCATGGCTAATGGTTGAGTGGGAAAAAGGATATAAGTCAAATATTGATAATGTTGCACACAGTAGGTATTTAATAAATTGTTATTGTATAACTGAATTGTAACTAATGGCTGGTAAATGCTAACAGTGGTCTGCTTTTGATAAGATTTTATATTCTGAAGCTGCAGTTTTCCAGTGCTAAGTGTTTTTCATTAGTGCTTATCTCAGACAATTTTAAGTGCCCATCAGTCAATTTAGTGTTAAAGTAATTTTTCTTTTATCCACAAGAAGACAGAAATGCCAATGCTAAGGAATACCAAATAAAAACTCAGATATCATAAATTTCTTTTTTCAAGAGAAAAAAAACATTTGTGTTGCCCTTGAAAGTACCATGTTTTGTTTTGTTTTGTTTTTTACATATAATCAAAAATAAATGATATAAGACATAAAATAACAGAATGGATTGTTGCTAAATGTATGTTTCTTCACATTAGGGAATACATTTTATGCCAGGAAACTCATAAAGAACAGATGATTTAACTTGTTTTAAGGATTGCTATGTACCATTGTAAGCCAGTTTCTTATTCTCCCATTGGTGCTATATGATATAAATCATGAACCATCATGATCTCTGAAGCATAAAAATTACAGGTGACCCAAAAGAGCAATGGAAAGACACATAGAGTGTTTAAATAGGCAGTAGCATTACTATTACTAAAGAGACTTTAAAGTGCAAAATAGCAAAAGATATAATGAAGGACTTATATGTTCAGAAAATGTAGTAGATCATATAAAAAAAGAGGAAGACCAGATAGTCCTAATTGATTCTCTATCTCATTCCCTAGGCTCACAAACTGGGGATCTTCTTTTACTCCTTGCCCATTCATTAAATATATTCAATGTTCCCAAATTTTGTTTTTTCTCCCTATACATCTTTCTAATATATTCCCTTTTCTCCAGCTATCAGCTTAATGTCAAAGCACAAATGACCTCTTGCCTAATGTGTTGTGATAGTCTTGAATAGGTATCTTGGCCTCTCGTCTCTCCCTACTCTACCCAAATAATAACCTCATTTTCCTGAAATAGAGGCCTTACTATATCATTCCTCCTCTCTTTTAAAACTCAATGAGCTCCAGAGACTTCTTATTAATTCTAGGATCAAATATAAAGCCATCTATTTGGCATTGAAAAGCCCCTCATAATGTGACTCCATTTGTACTTTTCCAATTATCTTACCCTTTATTCCTCACTCTGTGATACAGTTTCACTGACTTTCTTACTATGGCTACATGATGCTCCATTTCTTATCTGTGTACCTTTTCACTGCCTGTTCCCCTTGCTTGAAAAACCCTCTCTGTTCACTCCTGGTTCTGAGTTTCTTTCAAGATGTATTTCAAAGTCTACCTTCTTTTGGAGGACTTTTCCACTTTCCTCAGTTACTATGCCTTCCTCTTTGAAATTACCTTTCAACTACTCTGTATGAACCTATATTCCTCCATTGGAATATAAACTCTCTGAGTGTACTTTTACTGTCTTTTTTATTTTTAACACACATCCTAGTATCTGCCACATAATAAGTACTTAATAAATTCTGTTGACTGAGAGACTAACCCAAATGTTTCACTGGTATTTATGAAGTATTAAAAGTCTAAAGAAAACCATCCAGAACATTGCATAGATCCTTAATGAAAGATTTATGGTAGAACATGGTCATAAATCAACAGGTTGAAAAGGTATGGATGGATTATTTTATCATTGGTAGCGAAAACACTCAACATGATAAGATAATGTATATCCCAGTGACAACTGAATATTTTTGTTAGACTCTAACTTTCAGCTTAAGAAAGATGCTATTTATTATTGCTTATAATATCTATTCTCTTTGAAATTTCCCAATACTAAACATAAACTTAGAAAAACCATGCCATTTTAGCCTATTTTTCTTATTCCTCCATCAAGCCTTTGCCTAGTTATGAAAAACTCTGATAATAAGTTTACTACTCAGATTAATATCACATATTAATCAGGAAGGATAGCATTTTAACTGTCGTAAATATTTTGAAAACATAGTTTGATGGCTAGAGACCATGGCAAAGTTGCTCAGTTCTAGACCTTTAGTGATCATGATAATGGGCATTTGTGTAGCACTTTAAGATTTCCAAAATAACTCTCATATGGTCTTTACAACAATTTCATGAGATAAGTGTTTATTCTTTTTACCTACATTTTACAGATCAGGAAACAAATTCAGATGTCAAGCAACTTGTCTGTGATTATAGAACTTGTGTCTGAACAAAGGAAGAGTCATTCCAAGTCTCGCCTCACTCCATGTACTATAGGTGTTCCACTCTACCATATTGTTTTTTACATGGAACTTTACTAGGACTGTGGGAGGCCAAGTAGGAAACATAGAATTGAATTATCCACTATCAAAATAGTGGGTAAGCCAATATAATTGATCGTTAAACTAAACATTATGGACAAAATTTATACTAACTATCCTAATTTAAGAAAGTTGAATTAGATTTTCTCAATTGCTTCAATTCAAATAAAATAAAATTTCAGAGCTCTTTAAATTAATTAGCTATTCCTCTGATAAATATGTGCATATAAACATAAATGTAGATGATTTTCTATTAATGTACAAAAATTATCATTGTGTCTGAAAAATTAGATACTTAGTTAAAATATATTAACACTCTAAGGCCATTATGTAAAATGTAATAAAATGTATTGATGTGTTCCCTGATTTTGTAATTATAGTATTTACTTTAAGAATTATTATAATAAAAATCCTCATAGACAAAATTAATTCAATTTTAATTCATTTTAAAATATATGATTATCATTCATAGTGAAATCCAGTTTAAGAAAGCTTTTCATTCTGAGATTTGAAGTAATCCTGGAGATCGATTGCAATGGCATTAATATTGTAAACTAGTCTTGGTAGTAATATATTGGCATGACCCAGCCATGATCACTGACTATTCTTTCATCATTAAAGTTGTTCTTATTTTACACTTTATGTGCTTTGGTAGATCTTTCCACGTATAACTCTGTATTTTGTAATTATTTGCAGTATGTCCCCTTTCTATTACTGATTCTTAGATTTCTGATTATATTATACAAATACAGTTGACTTTTGAGGCTTAGTTTGTAGCCTGGAAGTTTGCAGAAACTACTAATTATGTTGATTGGTATCTTTGCTGATTCCCTAGAATTTTCCAAGTATACCATCCTATTATAAATGATTGGGGATAGTTTTATCTCCTTTTTACTTTCTTTATGTCTTTATTTTTTTCTCTTGTTTTATTGCTATTGTTAGCATTTCCAAAACTATATCAAATAATAGGGGTGGTAGGCATCTTCTTTTATTTCCATATGTATTGGGAAAAATCTAGTGAATCCTTATTATATATGATATTTGCTGTTGCTTTTAGATAGATGTTTTTCATGATATTAATAAAAAGGCTCCTCTGTGCCTATACTTTGTGGTATTGGATTGTTTAAAAAGCATAAATGAGTATTGTGCTTTTTAAAAAGTTTTTTTCTGCATCTGTTAATATAACTTACAACTTATTTTTAATTAAATGAAAAACTTGGTATTTTCTTTTTTTTTCTTTTTTTTCTCGCTTTTTAATTAATTTTTATAATTATAACATTTTTTGACAGTACATATGCATAGGTAATTTTTTGTACTCCCTTCTGTTCCGAATTTTTCCCCTCCTTCCCTCCACCCTCTCCCCTAGATGGCAGGCATTCCCAAACATATTAAATATCTTATAGTATATCCTAGGTACAATATACATATGTGCAGAACCGAATTTTGTTGTTGTTATTGTTGCAAAGGAAGAATTGTATTCGGAACGTAAAAATAATCTGGGAAGAAAAACAAAAAAACAACAACAACAACAAAAAAAAAAAAACGCTCACAGTTTACACTAATTTCCCAGTATTCTTTTTCTGGATGTAGCTGATTCTGTCCATCATTGATCAATTGGAATTGGATTAGCTTTTCTCTATGTTGAAGATGTCCACTTCCATCGGAATACATCCTCATACAGTATTGTTGTTGAAATGTATAGTGATCTTCTGGTTCTGCTCATTTCACTCAGCATCAGTTCATGTAAGTCTCTCCAAACCTCTCTGTATTCATCCTGCTGGTCATTTCTTACAGAGCAGTAATATTCCATAACATTCATATACCATAATTTATCCAACCATTCTCCAATTGATGGGAATCCATTCATTTTCCAGTTTCTAGCCACTACAAAAAGAGCTGCCACAAACATTTTGGCACATACAGGTCCCTTTCTCATCTTTAGTATTTGTTTGGGATATAAACCCAGTAGTAGCACTGCTGGGTCAAAGGGCATGCACAGTCTGATAACTTTTTGGGCATAATTCCAGATTGCTCTCCAGAATGGTTGGATTCTTTCACAACTTCACCAACAATGCATCAGTGTCCCAGCTTTCCCACATCCCCTCCAACATTCATCATTATTTGTTCCTGTCATCTTAGTCAATCCTACAGGGGTGTAATGGTATCTCAGAATTGTCTTAATTTGCATTTCTCTGATCACTAGTGATTTGGAACACTCTTTCATATGAGTGGAAATAGTTTTAATTTCATCATCTGAAAATTGTCTGTTCATATCCTTTGACCATTTATCAAATGGAGAATGGCTTGATTTCTTATAAATTAAAGTCAATTCTCTATATATTTTGGAGATGAGGCCTTTATCAGAACCTTTAACTGTAAAAATGTTTTCCCAATTTGTTACTTCCTTTCTAATCTTGTTTGCATTAGTTTTGTTTGTGCAGAAACTTTTTAATTTGGTGTAATCAAAATTTTTTATTTTGTGATCAATAATGATCTCTAGTTCTCCTCTGATCATAAATTCCTTCCTCCTCCACAAGTCTGAGAGGTAAACTATCCTATGTTCCTCTAATTTATTTATGATTTCATTCTTTATGCCTAAATCTTGGACCCATTTTGATCTTATCTTAGTATGTGGTGTTAAATGTGGGTCCATGCCTAGTTTCTGCCATAAAAACTTGGTATTTTCAAGAGCAATATATTTTCCTTCACTTCTTTCACAGATGAAGAGATGATCCTTCTTGCCAAGACCAATTTCTATACATATATTGTATTGTTGTAGTGGAATTGGATAACATGAATTTATTCTTTTTCCCATTCTTAAAATTCTGAATTCAGTGTAAACCAAAAAATTAACAAATAAAAACAATGTTCATACACAATGCAAAAGTATTACATGTGAAACCATGTTCAGCTTGTTTCTAAATAATTATACGTATATATGTGTGTGTGTGTGTGTGTGTGTGTGTGTGTGTGTGTGTGTGTGTGTGTGTGTGTGTGTGTGTTAGGATTCTTACAAGGTGCTAAGTCACTAGAATTGATAGAGACAATAATTACCTAATTTAGCATGGTTCAGTATGATTGAACTGATCTTACAAGGAGATGTTATGATTCAGAACTTGAAACAAGGTACTAAGTGGAATTGAGACAAAGGTTAAATCTAATTTAGATTGATTTAATCCTATAACAAATAATGGTTTGCTAGTGATATAATGATTGATAGTATACAGCATATAAATAAGTATACAGCATATAAATAAGTATACAGCATATAAATAAGTATCAGTATACAGCATATAAATAAGAAGCTTTCAGGCCCAGACACACAAGCCCACTAGAAGCTCTCAGAGGAGGAGACAGATTCATTCCACCTTCCATATTTGTGCTGGCTGGAGACATTTGGATGGAGATAGAGGCAGAAGCTGTCAGAGGCAAAGGACTAGAGGCAGGAACCAATGAGAGAGGCCTTTAAGAAAGCTAACCGGACCCAAGGAAGGAGACAAGACTTTGAAGAATACTATAAAGGATTTGGACTTTAACTCCTGGCTGCATTTGGGTGATTACACTGAACTGAAATTAAGGCTGCCTCCAGAAGTCCCCCAAGAAACCTGCTCCCAGAGAACATTACACTTTAGAGAAGAACATTACATTTTGTCATCTAAATGTGGGACAGACATGATCCTGATTTCAGTGGAAAAGTCACTGAGCCTGATTTCAGTGGAAAAGTCTCCTCAACCAATAAATTAGAGTGAGTACAAGGAAACTTTGTTAAAGGGCTAAAATAGTATTTCAGCTAAAATGGGACAGATGTTTAGAAAACAACCTTCTTTTCCTCTTCAAGGAAAATGTGTAGAGAACATTGTCAGACTTATGAAAAGCCAAGGTTTGATTATAATTTGGGAGCAGATCACTGAACTTTTAGAAACTGTACAGTACACATCTCCTTGGTTCTCTATGGAAAAAGAATTGGATCTAGAGGAATGGAAATTAGTAGGAGAGCAACTATGTCAATTCTACAATGAAAATGGACTTGACTCAATTTCCAAAGACTACTTAATACATATAATTTAATACAACTGGCTTTAGGAAATTATATAAGTTATAAGAAGAAAGAGCAGGAGGTGGAGGATTTAAATTAACTAGGTGAAAAGGATGAAGAATCAGATAAGAGTGGAGTTAAGTACAATTCTGAATATGGCACTTCACAGCAGGAGCATTTCCCATCTCATGACCAACTTCCCTCAATTAACCCTTCATAGGTGGAGGGAGAAGGAAGAGGGGGAGAGCCAGTGAGACAAACAGCAGCACCTATGAAGCAGCCTATGACAAGATTACAAAAGACATTGGTTAGGTTAAGAGAGAAGGACAGGATATATCTGATTTAAAAATAAATGCATACCCTGTGAATGAAGAGCTTGATTCTTCAGGTCAAAAAAAGAGAAGATACACTCCTTTTGATCTGGAAAAAAGTTGCACTCTTTATGGAGCTACATCGTCTTATGTTAAGATGTTACTATACAATTTGGCTTATGAAATCTTAACCCCTTGTGATTGGAAATCCATAGCAAGGACATGTTTAAAACCTGGACAAAACTTGTTGTGGCTTTCAGAATATCATGAATTATGTAGGATTCAAGCCCAATGCAACAGGCAAACAGGAGTTAATATACAATTGACTTTTAACCAACAAGCAGGTGAAGATCAATATGCAGAGAATTTAGCACAGGCTGATTATCCCATAGCAATGTATGAGCAAATTGCTACTGCTGCTATAAAAACTTGGAGTTCCCTCCCAGAGAAAGATGGAGGGTAAAGCTTTCACAAAAATAGAGCAAGGTCCTAATGAACTCTTTGTGGATTTTGTGGGACATCTGCAAACAGCTGTCACAAGAACCATTGGAGAAAATGTAGCTACAAGAATAATGATCAAAAACTGGCTAAGGAAAATTCCAATGAGGTTTGCAGAAGAATTATATATGGGGATTACACAAAGATGCTCCTTTAGAGGAGATCATAAGACACTGTGCCATAGTGGGCACAACTGCTTTTTATACCCAGACTATGATGAACATGAGAAGACAGAGTCCCTCTTGACAAGGAACTTCTAGAGAAAATTGTCGATGTTTCAGTGTGGAAAACTAGGACATCTGAGTGCCCAATGTAGATATGGAGATAAAGTGAGAAGACAGGCTGAGAGAATAAAACCCAAAACCCTGTGTCCAAAATGCCACAAGGGCTTCCACTGGGCCTCAGAATGTAGATTGACCCAGGGAAATGAGAGGAAGCGCCCAACTCCAAGATATCATACAAAAGAGATGGGGCCTGATGGCAGCTAAATTTACACCCAGAGAGTCTTTAGAAGGTCAGGACTCTGATGTGATCTATCAGCCAAAAAGCAATCACATGGCAGAAAGGGATTACATGATCAACCAGCAGAAAAGCAATTAGATAGCAGAAAGGGATTACAATTAGGGAGAATACAGGCTTTTTAATCCAACAGAAGGGCAGTGTCCAGTGGGAGCAACACCAATGTAATTGCTAAGTGATGAGAAGAAATCCCCAGAGTAGTAAGTGGAAGAGACTAGATAGGTTAACTGCCTGGAAGAGAGGGTTTGTTTGTATTTCTACAGATGGAGAAGGAATCAGATGGGTGCCAACGAGCCATATTCGCCCTGTCCATCAGAGAGAAACAGAAAAAGAGAAAAATCTGAAAACAAAGAAGACCTAAGAACAAAGCCAGTAGGAATCATTGGATTCCCTAACGCAAGAAAAGATTGTTGCAGGACTTGAAAACTAGCAGGAATCATTGGATTCCTTGAGATGAAAAATTGTTGATGAGACTATTGAAAGACTTCAAAACTTGCAGGAATTATTGGATTCCTGGCAATGAACTAATGGACAATAGATTCCTTTTGGACTATTTCTAGGACTTATGGACATGTATAATTCCTCATGTTGATTCATGTTATTTGTTATGTCACTACTAGCCTGTGTTATGTTACTGTGTGCTTATGTAATTTATGTAATTATGTGTAATACTTCCCATATTGATGGATTTATGTTTTAAGAGTGAGCCCCTTCAGAAACCCACTAATCTGATTTGATTTCCCATTTCCTTTGGTGTTTTCATCTCCCTTCCTGTGCAGTCAGGGAGGGTGTGACCACCTCCTCTTGGGGGGGGGGGGGGGGCTCTTACCTCCTTAAGAAGTCAGGGAGTCAAGCTCTAAATAAAAAGAAATTGGGAGATGTTAGGATTCTTACAAGTGCTAAGTCATTGGAATTGATAGAGATAATAATTATCTAATTTAGCATGGTTCAGTATGATTGATCTGATCCTACAAGGAGATGTTATGGTCCAGAACTTGAAACAAGGTACTAAGTGAAATTGAGGAGACAATGGTTAAATCTAATTTAGCACTGATTTAATCCTATAACAAATAATGGTTTCCTAGTGATATCATGATTGATGTATACTCAGCATACAGTATATAAGCAAGAAGCTCTCAGAGCCAGACACACAAGTCCACTAGAAGCTCTCAGAGGAGGAGACAGATTCATTCCATCTTCCACCTTTGTGCTTGTGGGAGACATTTGGAGGGAGCAAGAGGCAGAAGCTGTCAGAGGCAAAGGACTAGCCGCAGGAATTAATGAAAGAAATAGACCTCTAAGAAAGCTAGCCGGACCCAAGGAAGGAGACAAGACTTTGAAGGAGACCATAAATGATTTAAACTTTAACTCTTGGCTGCATTTGCGGTGATTACCCTGAACTGAAACTAAGGCTGCATCCAGAAGCTCCCCAAAAAACCTGCTCCCAGAGAACATTACACTTTAGAGAAGAACATTACATGAGTGTATGTATGTATACATACACATACACTGATGGTTTTTTCAACAGTTTCCTTTTGGGGGGAGGTACAAACAGGGCATTTATCTGTTATTTTGTTAAACTTAATATATATTTTAAAATCTATTGGTAACAAAATTTAATAAGTTTATATGTAATTTGATTTTTTTTGCATCTGGTTAAATTTGTTGATTGTTAAATTCATAATAAAAATGCAAAAAAGAGCACTTGTATTTGAAGATTACCTGAGTCCAAATTTTAGTTCTGTTCTGCTTGTTTTGTAATTTTTTTATGTTTTAATTTCTTGCATTTGAATAATATTTTATTTTTCTTACTTAAAAGTAAAAAACAATTTTTAACATTCATTTTAAAAAGTTGAATTCCAAATTCTCTTCCTCTTCCTCTTTTCTCCCCTCTTCCTGTGCACATTACACATGTGCAATCATGTAAAATATAGTTCCTTATTAATTATGTCATGAAAGAAAAAGCAGGGGAAATAAAACATGAAAAAAGTGAGAAATAGTAAGCTTTGATCTGTATTCAGACTCTCAGTTCTTTTTCTAGAGATGGATAATATTTCTTGTCATGAGTCCTTTGGAATTGTCTTGAATCATTGTCTTGCTAAAAATAGCTGTCATTCAGAATTGATCATCCTAACAATATTGCTGTTACTGTGTTTAATGTTTTCCTGTTTCTCCTCACTTCACTTTGTATCAGTTCTTTTATGTCTTTTCAGGTTTTTTTGAAATCATTCTGCTCATCATTTCCTATAACACAATAGGGGTCCATCACAATTATATCCTACAACTTGTTCAACCATTTCTCAATTGATGGACACCTTAGTTTCCAATTCTTTGTACATAAGAGCTGCTATAAATACTTTTCTTCAATAAATCCTTGTGTGTGTGTGTGTGTGTGTGTGTGTGTTTCTCTTTTTCTTTTTATATCTTTAGGATATAGACTTTTGCTATTTTTTATCAAAACAATCATAATGCTATAGTCTTAGTTCCAAATTGCTTTCCAGAATGGTTAGATGAGTTCACACTCTACCAACAGTTTCTCAATTATCCCATATCCTCTCCAACAGTTATCTTTTTTTCTTTTTTGTTGTATTAACCAATCTGATAGGTGTGAGGTGGTTCTTCAAAGTTTTTTCTCTAATTAATAGTAATTTAGAGCATCTTTTTATATGATACTAGTTTGAATTTCTTCATCTGAAAACCATCTATTCATATTCTTTGACTATCTATCCATTGGGGAATGATTTGTATTCTTATAAATTTAATGCCTTTTTCTATGTTATTTGAAAAATGATAAATTTTTTTCCCCTAGCTTCCTGTTTTCCTTCTAATCTCAATTGCATTAGTTTGGTTTGTCAGAGTTACTTTCAAAGCTGTTTTTCCTATTCATGTTTCTCTCTGAGCTTTTTTCATTTCCATCCCATGCATTTTTAAAAAATACTCTAGTGAGGCAGGTAGGTGCCTCTATGGATAGCACCAGCCTTGAAGTCAGGAGGACCTGAGTTCAAATCTGGTCTCAAACACTTAACACTTCCTAGCTGTGTGACCCTGAGCAAGTCACTTAACCTCAATTGCTTCAGGGGGAAAAAGAAAGAAAAGATATAGTTTAGTGATTATTTAAAAAAGGAGAAGAGAAGGAAAGAAATATCTATATAATATTCATGCAATAATAAGAAAACATATATACTAGGTATCCATTAAAACACTTTGTGATATAAAAGAACTGTGAAAACAAGACAGGTAGTATCCATCTTTCAGGGGTATATATGGATTGTGACATATAAATGTGATGGAATTTATTGTGCCATGAAAAGTGATGAATATGAAGCATAGGAAATAATGGATTGATAGTAATTGATACAAAGTGAAGTAAGCAGAACCAGAAAAGCAATATATACAGTGACTATAACAATGTAAATAGGGAGAAAAAAGATTTTTACTCCCTGTGTAGTTGTAATGACTAACCTTGGCTCTGAAGAAGAGATGAGATAATGTATTGCCCTTAATTCTTTGCAGAAGTAGAGGGCTATTAATGTGGAACAATTGTATAAATGACCAGATTTGATGTGCTTTTTTTAGTTTTGCTGAACTGTTAGTTTTTTTTTTCTTCTCTTTCTTTTAGATTCTTTGTTACAAGGAGGAGGATATATTCAGAATGAATGTGATCAAATAAAAATACTATCTTCTTGAGACAGCCTTTTAAGCCAGCTTTTGATGAGATTTCCCCAGGAGGGAACTGAGTCACACATAAAATGGAAAATAACTCAAAAATACAAATGGGGTTGTTTAGGCTATGGGCATCTAACTTACAAGAGTTATATCAATTTTTTGGAAGGACAAAGTAAAACTAAGAAAATAACAATGTGGTTCTCCATAATGGCTAGAATTATTGCCACAATATTCAGTCTTTTCAGACTCAGAAATTAATTCATTCTTATTGAGCATCACATGCATTGGTTAAATGCCATGAAAATAAGATGGTGAGGAAGGAAGGAAGGAAGGAAGAAGGAAGAGAGGGAGGGAGAAAGGAAGAATAAAAGGAAAGAGAAGAAATGAAGGGAGGAAGGAAAGAAAGAAGAAAGAAAGAAGATACCAGTCACTGGGAGAATAGATCTTCAAAAAATAGTAATAATGTGTCTGCAATGTAATAAAGACTTTAGGGTCAATACATTTATATAAGGTATAGCTGGACATGTGGCCTTTCAATTTCGCCTACATTTTTCAAGAATGCTGTTGTGGTAGAGTATACAGTGTTCTTTTGTTTTCAGGAAACTATATAGAAAATATTAATAATAGCCAGTATTTATATAGTATTTAAGCTTTACCAAGTGCTTTATATTCATTATCTTGTTTGATCCTCATATAAAAATTCTGGAAAGTAGGAGCTATTATAATCTTTTTTTATGGGTAAGGAAATTGGAAATTGAACCTGAAAAAAAAAGTTAGGTGATTTGCCCAAAACCAAATAGCTTGTTGATTTCATGCTTTTATATACAATCTCAGCTACTTGCCTCAGTAGGAGATACAATTTTATTGGAAAAATGTAGAATGTATTAAAATGTTTCTCTTAGCCAGATGCCAAAATGCTAAGTTTAGGCATTTCAGGCAGTGTGTTATCCCCACTTATGCCATCTCAGCCTTCTGAATTTTTGAACATTATATAAGAATCAATTTAACTATTTCCTCCTCCATTAAAGTTTTCCCTGACTCTTCTAAAATCAGAAGAAATGTTGCCATTACAGTGACCCTCATAGTATCTTTTTTTGGATACCTCTTATTTAACACTTAACCATATCTGCCTTGTATTATAATTCTTAATGTATGTTCTTATCTTTTCTATCAGATTTTAGGCTCCTAGAGGTCAGGACTTAGATTTTATTTCATTTTTTTTTCTCCCTAGAATATAGCATCATATTTAGTGAATAGTAGATTCTTCAGAAATATACTTTTAATATGTTACTTAAATGTGCACCTATCTCAGTGTTATAAGATTAAAGTAACCTTTATAATTTTGTAATGGAAAATTATATAAAAATCTTAAATATAATTATCATTGTTATCTGTTATCTACAATATTAATGCTGTTTCAGAAAATGCCAGCAATATATATATATATATATATGTATGTATAACATAATCACATACTTACACACACACCCACAGTTAATTTGAGGTGAGTGAAGTTCCATTTTATCCTGGGAATCTACTACTAAAAATTAGCAAATTTTCAACTGCTTGAGGAAAATATGGTAGGAAAATTTTTACTTTAATACAAAGAAAAGGGAAATACAACACGTCATTTATTCATAGTGTATGTGAACTAATATTGGTAGCTTTCTCATGACTCATGACTTATAACTCATGAAATAGTTGTTTTTCTCCCTACTCCTTTCATTTTATGTCTTACTAAAAATGTATTTAAGTGTTTCTGTTTGACTTTCATTTCTACAGAATGTGCTTTGGGACATTTGAAAACCTGGTCTCTAAAAACAGTATTACTAATTTTTGAAGGATGAATCATATTGCTGTCAGGCTATAAAATTGCTTTGTAGAAGTGACTAACTTAATTGCCTGATTTTCCTTCATTTTGCTGATAGACTATACTTTGTTCATCTATTGGTTTCTTAAATTGCATGAAGAAAATGGAATCTCAGAACTAATTGAAACTCTTTTAGTCTGTTGCTGTAAAAATAAATGCAAATGATTTCCAATTATTGTTGCTCATATGATATTTGATTTATTATACAGATCTCTCAGTTTATCTACGTGGCTTTTTAAATTGAGTTTTAACCCTTTTCTTGAGAAGCAAACCGCCAAATGATCATTGTAGATGTTATTTGGAAAAACTCCTAAGAAAATCCATCATACAATAGTTCAGTTTATTATGACCACTTTACTTCCCATTCCCCATTGCTTTTTCTTTCTATTGATCTTTTTTTTTTTAAATATTTTACTTTGGTATAGTAAATATCAATGAAAAGTAAGAACATTATTATTATTTTTATGAAACACAAATAGTGTACAGTAATTTAGTGCATGTAATGAATTTAAATATTTTGTTATTAATGATTTAATTAAATTAAATATTTTAGCTAATTTTTTGATCTATATCTGTTGGCCATTAACAAGGCTAGATAGATTGATTGGTTCCTAACTGCTGTGAAATTATTTTTTACCCCCTAAATTCTGTTAATTCCTTTCTGTAAGTATTTCTGCTCAGATAATTCATTGGCAACTTAGATAACTTAGAAAAAAAATTCATTAATAACTTAGAAATTCGATGAAACTGATAAATTATTTCTCCAACATTTTTATCATTCATATAAATGCTTCAAGTCAGTATTAGGATACTGGTAACACAAAAAGAAAAACATGTTCAGAGATCAATATTATTTCTCTACAAATATATTGTTGAAAATATGGTTTATTTTTTACCTGATTCACATGGTCCTTTGTGTTTTATGCTAACATTAGTTTTCTTCTGAGAATAAATCTCATTGAACTGGCAAATATTCTCATAGGTCTTCCCTTCGGGTCCACAAACGCTTTCTTGGGATCCACAAACACACTGTGGTTCAGGAACTTCCCCATACTCCATCACTTCAGTATTTAAAATGCATTCCAGGTTTTGCCCACACTGTCCATAGAAATGATTACTGCCATCCAAATCACAGATCTGCCCTTCTCTATTCCCACATTCAGAGCAGCAGCCACAATGGTCTAACACAATTCCAGCCAAGCAGTTTTCAGGCTGAGAACAAAGTTCTAAATCACATTTTCCACAGTTATCTCCTTCCCTTAATAATCTCAGCCAGCTTCCATAATACAAGTTGGGAAGACTCTGGAAAACTTGTGTCAGGACCATCAGCATTACTATGCTCACCAGAGGCTTCATTTCTAAAATGAAATGAACACAAACTTAGGATCTTTAGATTTAAGCCAAAGAGGAAAAAAAAATCACATTCCTCTCTTTCCCCCTTCGTCAAATAAATATGCAGCAAACAGATTTTAAAACAAAATTAACATCAGATTTCAGGTCTGGAATAGATAAGTAAAATATCCAAATCTGCAAGTATTCATCTGGATCACGATTTTGAACAAAGCAAGACTGCTTTGTATATAAGACAAAATACTCCTCTTGACAGTAGAACTGTAACCCTCTAAATGCCTTTGCCTTTAGGCTAATTTGGAAGCACCTGCTGTAGTAGAACAGAGCTGTGTTGTGACTACTTAATATAAACCTCAGTTTCCTCATCTGGAGCATGGTAGAAAGAATATTGAGTTTTGAGTTGGGGATCAAATTTTGCATCCTAGATGCACTTGGCGAATCCCTTACTTTCTCTGGGCTTCAGGTTCTTACCTATAAAATGAAGATATTGAACTAGATTAAAATGAGTTTTATATTCTTTTCCAGCTCAAATCCATGATCCTATGATTATATGATTAACTGATCTCTAAAGTCCCTGAGGAGTCTGTAATTCTAAGGTATTAGTGCTATGAGAATATATATTATGTAGCTTAGTGATAAGGGTTATTGCTAGAATGCCAAAAGACTATAAACCAACCTAATTGACATCAAAGCATTAGAGGTCAAGTGGGATTTTCTGCCATTGTTAATTCACTATGAGACCATAATAAACATCAAATAATAATAATTCATGATCATTATTACAATAACAGTACATTTATGAAATAAATTATTCTAAGAACAATTAATATATTTCAACACTGTAACCTTTTGGTCATATATTGCTCTATTGGCCTGTCTGTAACTCTTGTTAAATCATGTAACTGCTGTCTGCAGAACAGTGATTTAAATTAGACATATAGATTTCCATCTAAGACAGATGAAGTGAGATAACAGAGAAGAAAGAGCACAGCTTAGGTAGCATACGGAATTGATTTTGGTTTTCTTCATACAACTGTGGTCATTTTTCTTAGATTCATCATCTAGTATTGATTGGTCTATTGAAATCAAGGAGTAAGGTATAGGAGTAAGATACAAAAGAAGCAGATTTTTAAGGAGGATTTGGATGATATGCAGCTAAGATTGACAGTGAAAAATGAGAAGGACATGTTAGACATAGGTTCCTATATTGAATAAGAACTGCTAAAAGATAATAATAATAGCAAGCAATTACATAGCACTTAAAGGTTTGGAAAGCACTTTACATACATTGTCATCAAATTTTCATAACAACCATGAGAAGAATGTGCTATTCTTATTTTACAGAACAGAAAACTGAGGCACAGAGAGGTTTAGTAAAAAAAAAAAAAAAAAAAAAAGGATAAATTGCTAAAGCAAAATAATAATCTTAATCATAACCTAGAATTTGTATAGTATTTAAAGGTTTGTAAATCACTTTACATATATTATCTTATTTGATCTTCACAACAAGGTGCTATAATTCCCATTTTACAGTATAGGAAATTGAGATACAGGGAAGTTAAATAACTTTTACAGGACCAAATGGCTTGTAAGTACCTGAGACAAATTCAAACTGAGTCTTTCTGATTCTATGTCCAGTATTCTATCAGCTACCTAGTTGTCAGGAAAAGGAATGATATAAATAGAATGGGGAGGGTAGATCAGTAAATTAAACTCTCTATTTTGTTTTCTGCCATCCTGCTCAAGCCATTCCAATTCTAAAGAAAAGCTATTATATATCCCCGCTCTCATTTTGGACCAACAAATCTTGTAGAACTCACTTTCCCAATTCTGGTGGAAATCAGGATAAAGTTATATATACTATGTATATATATATGTATGTATATATATATATATATATATATATATATATATATATATATATATATATATAAAGTTAGAAATGTGTGCAGAGATCAATTAAAATCAATCAAGCCTTTATTAAATAACTACAGACTCTGGGGGTACAAATACAAAAGTGAGGCAATCCCAAGTCTCAATGACTCTATCCTACAGGTTTATAGATAACTAAATATAGGAAGTATACAAATTAAATACACCATGATTTGGGCTGAGGAGGCATAAAAATAAAAAAATGAGGAAAAATTTTTTGAATGATGTGAGATGAGCTAAGATATATTTTTCTATTGTTTTGTTATGCAAATCTGCTTCAGCAGAACATTTTACAATTCATGATCTTTTCTGTTTTCTTAGATAATGTAATAAGAATTTACTCCATCTTAGAAGTTTCCAAGGGTGAGTGGCTATAAGTGAGTCAGGTGACATAAATTATCATCAAAAACGCCATTTTAACCCGACTTTGTATGAATCAGAATGACTAACAAATACGTCAAAGGGGAACACAAACCCATAAGAAAAATCGAAAGGTAACTAGAGATTCTAAGAACATACCATTCTTCCAAATATTGTACCAAGCTACCTTGTTTTTCCAATTCCATTGGGAGAGGGTGTTCCTAGTGGCAACATGGAATTGTAAGACTGGGGATGCTGAACTTGGAATTAGGAAAATCTGTAATTAAGTTGGATTTGGAATCAGGAAAATCTGTAATTAAATCTAGCCTCAGATACTTATTAGTTATGAGATTCTGAGCAACATATAACTTCTCTGAGCCTCAGTTTCCTTTAAATAAATGAGAGAGTTATAAATTCTCTTCCATTTCTAAATCTATCCTATGATCAAATATATCGTTGTAGCAAATCTATAGGTATAGCAAAAAGAACCAGTTGGGGAACACTAGCTGGGAAGCTTTGATTCTTCTTCGTTTTATCTGTTGCATGCATAATGGGGTACTACAGAATTCATATATGTCTCTGTCATAAAGGAGTTACAATACAACAAATTCAATACTGCCCCAAAATGAATTAATAATCTATGTGAAATATTTATTAAAATCACATTGTTGAAATCCACACTTGAAGGTAATAAAATTTTTAATGTATTTAGGGATAGATTTTCTTTTTCTTAATTTCTTTTTATTTTTTATATTAAATTATAGCTTTTTATTTTCAAAATATATACATGGATAATTTTCAATATTCACCCTTACAAAACCCTGTGTCCTAATTTTTCTCTCCCTTCACCCTACCCCATTTAGGGAAATATTTTCAATATATTTTAATAAAATAAAAGTCCCCCCCAAATGAAAAAGTAATCACAAATAGTATTATTACCCAAAAAGAAGACTAAAATGACATCACATGATCTCAGGAGAGATAGGGAAGGAAGTGGCTCTCAGGCCCTCTTTCTTATTGCATGGTATGAATGAAGGAGTTTTTCAACTTCATATAGGAATACCACAAACAATTTTCCATTGCTGAGCTAGACAATTTTCAAAGATAAAGATAAAAGATTAAAAAAACAAAGCAAAATAAAAGGCACTAAGAGAAAACAAAAGGTTCTGATTCTTAGACATAATTGAGTCAAGGCAAGTTAATTTCTTACACCTCTTCCCAGCGTTTTCTAGCTTCTTCTCTCCTTCCCTTTGTCCCCAGCCATTCATAAATATTAGTGAGCTTTTCTGAGGTTGGATATAAACCATGCATTATTTTTACTTGCTTTTTTACTTTCCACAAAAGCCTCAGCAGCTAACACTCAGATTGTACAATTGCTTTGAAGTTTTGTCTTGGTAAGTTTCAAAACAATCAGAGGCACTTAGTCATACTGGAGGATAAAGGCAGAGCTGAATTTTTACCTGAATTCTTACACTCATAACAAAAATTCCTATCTCTTACTTAACTGTATCTTGAACTCCTATTACATACATATTACTGTGTTCAGTACTATAAGGAACTCAAAGGGAGGATTAAGACATGATCTCTCCTCCCTTTTAATTTAGAGCTGCACTGGCTTCACTGGCTACATCTCCTTCAATATACGATAAATCAATTTCATTAAGAGATAGTCATCAATAAAAGAAATAAAGAGGGTGACTGAAGGTATTATGAGTTCACCAAAAAAGAAATTTCTCAGAGTACACATACTTTTCTTTGTTGCTTATGTTGCAGGGGGTAACTAAATAGTTTCATTGAATTCAATCTCAGGTCTTTCTAGGGAAAATGCAATGTTTCAGAGCTTCTCACCATAGGATATGAGTAGGAAACATTCTTTGTAACCAAGTTGGAATTAAAAAAAAAGAGGAGCTTTGCTAATGTATCTAGCAAGCATTTTGTCTTCCCTTAAATAAAATAAATTCTCTTAATAAAGCCAATGGAGTCAGGGTTTGGGGGGCAGTGGTGATGGTGAGGATTTTTATGATTAATTACAGAAGATGAAAGAAAGTCTTTATGCTGCTGAACTATCTTCTTGAAACTGCTGGCTCTAAAACCAAGTTGTACATTGGATTCCTTTTTTTGTGCCAATCTTACATTTTTAAAAAACATAACTTTTATGAATATCATCATTAGTGCTATAAGCACAGGGAAGTATAAGTTAATTCTACAGTAAAGTGATTATTAAATCCATTAGTCATATACAGGAGATCCATAATTAACTTATTCTCCAGCATCAAGTAAATGATTCTACTGTGTGCTTTAAGAAAGCAATTGTTCACTAATATGCAAAATACAGCAAGGCTATTAGATCATAAAACCATGCAATCTTATAATTAAATTATAAATTTTACATATTTTAATAATGTGCTTTATATACTTTAATTGTTTTCTACATAAGATTAAAAGGAGATGCCACAATTTTTCTCAGACACATTATATCTAGTCCAGAACAGTACAATGCTTAATAATAAGTGATGACTATCTACCAGAGATGACAGCAGTCTTTCAGAAATGTAGAATTTTTCTTTGGATTATTGCCGAGGACTAAAATGAGAATCTGTATTAGTTCTAAGTTGTGTTAAGGCTATGCTTCTGGGCTTTCCTTTATTTTCTTCCCTGTTTGTTCATTAGTAACAACCATAGACATTCACAGTCACTATTCATATCAAGCAATTTGAGCTAGCTCATATCATAGGATTCAGAACTAGAAGACACCTTAAAAGTCATTTAGTGCAAAAAACCTTATCAGAAAATATTCACAGAGAAGAAATTATATGTTCAAGTTTGTGCAGATAATAAGAGTTACAAGATTCAAACTCAGGTCTTTATTGGCAGCTTCCTTAGTTTTAAATTTGAATGGACCTGATTTTTTTTTTAATTATATATATATATATTTTATAATATTATCCCTTGTATTCATTTTTCCAAATTACCCCCCCTCCCTCTATTCCCTCCCCCCGACGACAGGCAATACCATACATTTTACATGTGTTACAATATAATCTAGGTACAATACATGTGTGCGAATATCATTTTCTTGTTGCACAATAAACATTAGAATCCGAAGGTACATGCAACCTGGGCAGACAGATATTAGTGCTAACAATTTTCATTCCCCTCCCAGTGTTTCTTCTCTGGGTGTAGCTACCTCTGTCCATCATTGATCAACTGGAAGTGAGTTGGTTTTTCTTTATGTTGAAGATTTCCACTTCCATCAGAATACATCCTCATACAGTATTGTTGTTGAAGTGTACAGTGATCTTCTGGTTCTGCTCATTTCACTCAGCATCAGTTGATTTAAGTCTCTCCAGGCCTCTCTATATTCCTCCTGCTGGTCATTTCTTATCGAGCAATAATATTCCATAACCTTCATATACCACAATTTACCCAACCATTCTCCAACTGATGGACATCCATTCATCTTCCAGTTTCTAGCTACAACAAAAAGAGCTGCCACAAACATTTTGGCACATATATGTCTCTTTCCGCTCTTTAGTATTTCTTTGGGATATAATCCCAGTAGTAGCGCTGCTGGGTCAAAGGGTATGCACAGTTTGATAACTTTTTGGGCATAATTCCAGATTGCTCTCCAGAATGGCTGGATTCTTTCACAACTCCACCAGCAATGTATTAGTGTCCCAATTTCCCCACATCCCCTCCAACATTTGTCATTATTTGTTCCTGTCATCTTAGCCAATCTGACAGGTGTGTAGTGGTATCTCAGAGTGGTCTTAGTGATTTGGAACACTCTTTCATGTGAGTGGATATAGTTTCAATTTCTTCCTCTGAGAATTGTCTGTTCATATCCTTTGACCATTTATCAATTGGAGAATGGTTCGGTTTCTTATAAATTATGGTCAGTTCTCTATATATTTTGGAAATGAGACCTTTGTCAGAACCTTTGTTTTTAAAAATATTTTCCCAATTTGTTACTTCCCTTCTAATCTTGTTTGCATTAGTATTATTTGTACAGAAACTTTTTAGTTTGATGTAATCAAAATCTTCTATTTTGTGATCAATAATGATCTCTAGTTCTCCTCTGGTCATAAATTCCTTCCTCCTCCACAAGTCTGAGAGGTAGATTATCCTCTGTTCCTCTAATCTATTTATTATCTCCCTCTTTATGCCTAAATCATGGACCCATTTTGATCTTATCTTGGTATATGGTGTTAAGTGTGGATCCATATCTAATTTCTGCCATACTAATTTCGAATGGACCTGATTTTTAACAATTACTAGACTAGGTACTGAAGGCATGAAGATGAATAATAACTCACATTTATATAATCTTTCAAAGTTTACAAAATTCTTTCCCCACAATAATTCTTTGAAGCAGGTAGCACAAATATTATTATCTTGCTTTTTATAGATTAGGAAAATGAGTTTGTGTGGTTAACTGATTTATTTGCTTAGACTGCAGAGCTAGTGGATATGGCAATCAGGATACAAATCAGATCTTGTAGCTCGAATTGGATGTTTTCTTTCCTCTATGGTAATAATAATGATAATAAATATTTATATAACATCTGATATATTTTATGTACTATGATAAATACTTTATAAATATAGTTTCAGTTGATTCTCACAACAGTCTTGGAAGGTAGGAGCTATTATATCCCCATTTTGTGGATAAGAAAGTTGAGGCAAAGAGGTTAGATGACTTGTCCACGGTTATATAACAAATAAGAGTTTGAGGCTGGATTTAAACTCTGTCTTCTTGCCTCCAGGCCTAGTTCTTGCTCTACTGCATGACCTACTTGCCCCACACTATGTAATATAGTTCTTTACTTCAGAGACTTAAAGTATAATAGGACATAAAATGATAAGCAGAACAAAAATAATTTTACATCTCAATACTTAAATTGCATAGCAAAGTTATTTTTTATACCTATATGATAATAGCAAATGTTAAATATATAAATAATTGCAAGAATAGTGCCTTATTCCAGGATTACTTTTTCCTCTAAACTTCATTGACCAAGATGAATAAGAATGACTGTATATTAATAATAACTTAGCAAAAACATGTATAATATAAGCAAAATAGAATACCCATTAGCCTAAGACAGATATAGAAATATTAACACTTCCTTCACAACAAAGAGAAACAGGCTTGATAGACATTCTTAGAATACACAATAAACAGGTCAAAAACCTACAGAAATATTTGTGTTAAAATTAGAACTTTATAAAACAATAGTAAAAGTTAATGAAGGCATAATCCATTGGATTTGTAGAATGCAGGAGACAATAATTTATTTCCAGATGAAACCTACAAAAAGCTGAGATCCAAGAATGGAATCAAAAGGCCTTCTATGGATGATATCACCTTAAACTCAGCCAATAATATGTTGACAAAATAGCAATGGAAAATGGTTTTGCCATATCATTTCACCCATGTAAATAGAAGAGTTCATAAAGACAATTCAATACCTAAACCAGATCTTGGATAGTTGTAGTTTTTTTTTTTTGGTTGACAAACAAAAATTGTAGAAAGTCTATGTCTTGTTTTAGTCATTAATATTAAATTATACAGAGAAAAAAGTACAAAACATTATTACAGGTTATAAAAATTGAACACTTACCAAATATCAAGCAAGGCATGTCCTTGTACACCAGAAACTCATTATCTTTCATAAACTAACATAATGATTCTATAATTAATCTATAATATAATTAATTATATGTAATATGTAAGTATGTAATATAATCTATAACAATTTGTACTATAATTAATAATAATAGTTTGCAATTACATAGTATTTTAAAGTTTGCAAAAAAATTTATAAGTAGCTCCTTTGATGTTCGCAACAACACTCTGAGGCAGTATTATCATTATCCCATTTTACATATGAGGAAACTGAGACTGAGAAAAGTTTAGTGACTTTCTGTGAATCACATAGCTGGTCAGTGTATGAAACTATGTTTGACCTCCTGACTCTAAGTCCCACACTCTATATACTGACACAAGCTTCAAAATATTCAGAACACAAGCAATAAAATGAACAGAATAGAACCATCATCTCAGGTAAAATTTTTTCTTATAATCACCTTAGAATCAGATCCATAAACATTTAAGAACAACTTTTAAAGTTGATGTTGTCACATTCAATATTCATAATCTCCAAGTGACATGGAACAAATGAATGGATAGATGAATAGAGTGTTTATTATGTGCAAAGGATTGAATTAAGTGCTGGGGCTACAAATTAAAAACAAGGTGATACCAGAGTTTCAAGGATGTCATAATCTGATGGAGGAGACAGGGTCCAAGCTGTCTTTTCCAGAGACTGATAGGAGATGGTAGTCAAGGTGATGGCGGTGGTTTGATTTGTTTGGAATGTGCCGCCACTTCTCTCTCTCTCTCTCAGGGTTCCATACTTGCTTCAGCTAGATTGACTTACCTATTTCGTGAATGGTTTGGTTGACAGTTGGTATGGGTGGCTAGTCCCTTCTTTACAATCATTAGATTTTGAGCTCTTTGAGGTTAAGGACTGTCTTTTGCTTCCTTTTGAATCCTCTATGGACCAAGGACAGATAAGGTCAAAACTAAATATATAGATCTTGCAATGAATGGAAATTTTATAGGCATGAATAACTTTCAAAAGAAAGAGGTCAAGTAGAAGAGATCAAAAAAAGGAGAGCATCCCATAGGAACAAGATGATTGCATAGTATGTTTATTGTCTGGTCTGTTACTAGAGTTATATTAAGGGTGCAAGCCTAGAGAGGAGACGTTTATGTTCATTATTTTATTCAGCTACAAAAACTGACATTTTCCCCCTTTTCAGGCACCCAAACATCAGGGTTGTGGCTACCAGAAGAATTGAAGAAGTAGACTGACTAAAAGGGAAAGATTCTTCTGCTGACAGAGACTCCCCCAAAAGCAAAAGTCTACTTGATGCTAATAATGCTATATTCAATGTAAGTGGAATATAATGAGGCTAATTAGCAGTACTCACAAAGAAACTGTTTACAAATGTCCCAATAAGGCTTGAATAATACTCCCTCATCTGATTGTACTAGTAATAAAAAATCACTAGATTTTGTACTAATAATTTTGTGATTCCTAATTACTTAGCCTTTAGTCAGTCAACTAGAATTTTTTAGTTTTCTATGATAATAGATTATCTATTGTGATTTAAAATGTCCCAATGAAAGTCCATACCTGTATAAAATTTTGAAGCCATGAATTCATGGCTTCTTTGGCAGTCTGTTAGTACCTATGGACCTTTTTCTCAGAAGAATTTTATCATTTTAATTTTTATTATTTTTTATTTAATTTTAAATAATTGAAGAAAATTATACATTTCAATTAGATGTTAGTGAAAATAAAAATGATTTTTCCCCATCTGAGGTCATGGATCTCTTGAAGTCTATAGACCCTAAAAGGGTCTGTGAATCCTTGGCTAAGAATTACTGCTCTAGACCATGGTTTTGTCCTATATTCCCACAGAGATTCAATCCTTTGGATTGTTTTTTCTTAAGATCAAAGGAGGAGTTGGTACATATATTGGGTTAAGATAAGCATAAGCAACAGATTCCTGTGATAGCTGCCATGTGGAGTATAGATTTGTCCCAAACTGAAGAGGTATATTTCATGATTCAGTTGCTTATGCCTTTCTTCATCTTACTAACTGGGTAACTTGAAAATAGGCATGGCCAATTTTACTCAAGTACAAACAAAATGAGAATCCTTGAAGAAATTCTTCATACTTCTCATTCTCCAGCTCCAGCTGAGGCTCCACTCTACTCATACTGGAGAGAAGAGGAAAAAAAGGGGAATCACTGGGATAAGGGAGAGAGAGAATATGGATCTATCTATCTATCTATCTATCTATCTATCTATCTATCTATCTATCTATCTATCTGTCTATCTATCTATATCTATATATAGATATATAGAGAGATATATGTACAACTCTCTTTTTGGAATATCCTTTAACATCATTTAACATTCCTTGATCTTGAATGAGATCAAGTGTCAACATGCTTCCTTTTCCCCCTATACTTTTCTTTTCCTTTGAATGTAAAAAATTCCTCTGCCTTCTTAATATTAGAAATGAATTGACCATTAAAATAATATTGTAGATGAGTTTATCCAAGAGAGCCAGATTCCGAAGAAGGAATAGTGAAGAGCATTTTAATGGGGTCCAAGGAAAAGGTAATACTCTAGAACAGGGCTTTAAAAAATTTTTTTTTATTCATTTTTCCAAATTATCCCCTCCCTCCCTCCACTCCCTCCCCCCGATCACAGGTAATCCCATACATGTTAAATGTGTTACAATATAACCTAGATACAATACATGTGTGTAAATACCATTTTCTTGTTGCACATTAATTATTAGCTTCCGAAGGTATAAGTAACCTGGGTAGATAGACAGTAGTGCTAACAATTTACATTCGCTTCCCAGTGTTCCTTCTCTGGGTGTAGTTGTTTCTGTCCATCATTGATCAACTGGAAGTGAGTTGGATCTTCTTTATGTTGAAGATTTCCACTTCCATCAGAATACATTTTCATACAGCATTGAAGTGTACAGCGATCTTCTGGTTCTGTTCATTTCACTCAGCATCAGTTGATTTAAGTCTCTCCAGGCCTCTCTGTATTCCTCCTGCTGGTCCTTTCTTACAGAGCAATAATATTCCATAACTTTCATATACCACAATTTACCCAACCATTCTCCAATTGATGGACATCCATTCATCTTCCAGTTTCGAGCTACAACAAAAAGAACTGCCACAAACATTTTGGCACATACAGGTCCCTTTCTTGTATTTCTTTGGGATATAATCCCAATAACAGCAATGCTGGGTCAAAGGGTATGCACAGTTTGACAACTTTTTGGGCATAGTTCCAAATTGCTCTCCAGAATGGCTGGATTCTTTCACAACTCCACCAACAATATATCAGTGTCCCAGTTTTCCCACATCCCCTCCAACATTCATCATTATTTGTAGAACAGGGCTTTTTAAACTTTTTCCATTCATGATCTCTTTTTCACCCAAATTTTTTAGTACACACACACACACACACACACACACACACATATATATATATATATATATATATATATATATATATATATATATATATATATATATATATATAAACATGCCTATTTTATATATTTGATATAAATCAAACATTTATTGACAATAAATCATAATTTCATATCCCCTCACATTTGGTTATGACCCCCCCCCATCCATATGGGCTCATGAGCCACAGTATAAAAAGTTGTGTTTTTGACCATAGGAAAGACCTGGCTATAGTAGAGTGCTGCAATGACAAGGTTCTGGATAGACAAGGGGAGGACATTGAATACCTGAGGGACAGACATCAAAGATAAACTATGGTTTACTTTTCTAAGGGCCTAGAACTGACTATGGTGACATTTTTTTCCAAATCTCAAATGTTGGAATTTTTTTTTTACTTGTTTTTTCTACTTTATTTGGGGAATATTTTTCTTTCTCTGGCCATTAATATAGAAAGCTTTTTCCCTTCTTTGGTTTTGTTATTGTTGTTGTTGGGATCAAAACCTAGGGGTTAGTTACTAAGAATGTATCAGATGTTTATTTTGTTAATGGGGTGCCCTGATCATTCCCAGATTGACAAACATGGAGGCACCCTTCTTCTCTATCCTCCCCTAAAACATGGATAGGGACAAACTGCATCTATTTTTAAAACATCAAGACACAGGAATAGTCTCTCTGTCTCTTTTTGTTTTTCTTACTTTATTTGTCCCAGTTCATTCCCAGTGAGGGCCATAAACTGACCTAGGAAAGAGGATACCTTCCCTCCCCTCTTAAGCCCCATATTGGTTTCTTTTTTCTTTAGTCTTGATGGGTTATTTTTGTCCTTTTCAGTTTCTAGGTGCATGTTATAAACCCCATTGGACTAAGGAGTTTGAGCTCTGGTGATCTTGGAGCCAGAATTCCAGCGGCAATGTTGCAGCCAGTCAGCCCAGCCAAGAAGTCAGTGTGCCTGGAACTCACGCCTAAGTGGGATTTGGGGCTTGCGATGTGGGAAATGATTCTATAAGAACTAAACTGATTTAAGCTATGAACCTTGTTTCCTCCCCAGAGACGGGGAGTGGGGATGGGATGGAGCAGCCCGAGTGATTAAATCCCACAGTTTGGGGTAGTACACTGTTTATTTGTTTCTGTATCTTTGAATTAAATATTTCTTTGTGAAAACTATTCCAACTATAATTAGAATAGTTATATAATAGTTAGATTCTCTTTTTTGAAGTTGGGGATGTAGGGGATTACCCTATACTGGGAGAACATGGTTAGTAATTTGCAGAGAGCCTATCCTGCCCTTTCCCTCCACCTCTCTCCCTCCACCTATCCTGCCCAGACCTTTCAACCTTTAAAAATACCTGGCAACACTGTGGAAGGATTGTTCAGGGGGTTCTTGTGTGACACATTTGGCTTTCAGTCAGTGGAAAGAAAGCAATTAGGGTTACACTTCTGCATGTGGCCCTCCATGGCATCCCTGGCCTAAGATTGGGGGGGGTATAATACAAAGCCCTGTGCTTGAAAAAAATAGTCTGGTTGAGAAGAAAAATTATGCGGATGAAGTGCTTTAGGGACAATTACAGAGAATATATACCAAGTATAAACTATATTTATTCACATATTTCTTACTTGGAGATTTCCATAGGTTTTTCTGAGCAGGCAATAGGTGGGTTTCCCTCCTCCACACAATTTATCTCTTCACAGGCTACTTTGGTTGTCAGCATCAGAAACCATTATAAAGGCTTTGTTAGAGTAGTGGTTAATTCCTCTGTTTATGGAAAATAAAACGAAATTTTTAAAGGGATGAAAAATGGCTAACTGTTCTGATCAAGCTTTCTGAAAAGAGGGAAATATACAAAGAAGACCTGCTTGCCTCTCAAGGCTTCTTTCTTATCCGCTACTACCTTGTGATTGCCTACATCAACATTTTGCTTCCAAGAATGGGCCGACAGAGCAGTACCCTGCTTAATTTGTGAGTTCTGGACACAAAGTCATTCTTTCTGGCAGCTTTGATATTGGCAGATGGGAGATTCAGCTCTGTCTTGTTTATATAACAGCAGTTGATATATAGTGACTTCATAGTTGGATATTTATGAGAGGTTTCATTTCAAATAATATAGTTTTGGCCTGTGGCAATGCTGAGGCTTTTACCCATTATTACTGGGAAGCTAAATCTTTAGGATATTGTAACTATAACTGCAGGGTCCATTTGATCTGCCTAGAAGAACTGGAAAAGTTAATATTTTTCAAAGGAATGAAAGCTATAGTATAAAAAGTCTCATTAACAAGTTACCTGTCCCAAAAACATATAGGCATCCAGAAGGTCAGGTATAAAAAGGCAACTCCGCATACTTTTCCTTTCACCTTATGGCTTCTATAGCATAACAAGGTAATTAAAAAACTCCCAGCTTCCAGTTACAGGAATGAAACTCTTAGCACTTGCCCTCAAGTAATCTCTCAGACACATAGGCTTACCTTTGAGCTCCATTTTCCCACTTTTCCAGGGCAAAGTTCTGAACTATGGTGGCCCCAGAAATCTTCATTGACTGAATTTCTCTTTGTATCTCTTACTGCTGGACTTTGTTGGCAATATAAAAAATGATGATGATTTATGTGGATTTATTTTGTTTCCTGCAACTTTGCTAAATTGTGAATTGTTTCTAGTAGTATTTTAGTTGATTCTCTAGGATTCTGTAAGTATATCATTATATCATCTGCACTATATTTTCTGAAGCCATCTGGGTCCAGTGACAAGATATAGTTTAGGAGGGATAGAGATGTCCCTGGATGCAGTGGGAGATCTTGGCCTTTTTTGTTTGTCTGTTTGTTTGTTTTCTGAGGCTGGGGTTAAGTGACTTGCCCAGGGTCACACATCTAGGAAGTGTTAACTGTCTGAGGCCAGATTTGAACTCAAGTCCTACTGACTTCAGGGCCAGCACTCTAAGACCTTGGCCTTTTTAAGCTAAGGTCTTTAATAGGTATCAGTTTAATTGAGGCAACACCCAATCAAGGGGCAGATCACATCAAGAAAGGGAGATTCCCCAACAGAAGTTGCCTAATGAAGAAGAAATCACAATTATATTGAGAAAACATATAACAAAATGAAAACATATAACAAAATGACAATGTCAGTATATCAATATAGACCAGTGCTGGGCCTAATAGTTCTAGATCACTTGACTTCTAAAGAAGTCCTTAGCTCTGGACCATACATCTAGATTTTGTTCTGTTGTGGGGAAGCCCAGCCCTAATAGAAAGGAGTCAGTCCTCACCTCTTACTCTTCTTTGTCCCCTGGCTCTTTATGTCCCCACTCTGCATCCCTAGGAAAATCTCTTCAAGCTTAGATTTTGCTTATATCTATGGTATTCTCAAAAGATGAGTGTGGGAATAGAATAGAAAGATTAGACATGGAACTGGTATTGATTCCCCTCTCACACACAAAAGACTCACAAAATCATATTAACAAAGACTTAGACAAGATGCAGTAACTTACAATGATTATCGCATTGTCTTGGGAGGACGATACTTAAAATATCAAAATATATAGTATTTTTGTGGGGCTGATAAGTTTTCATTTCACTTCTGACTAGACTCTTTACGGCTTCCCATAAGGTTTATTTTTCTGGAATACCAGACAAGGGCTTGGGCTCTTTCTCCTGTAAATGGTCATTTTCTCTTTCAAGAAACAGCTTACTTTAAAGGAAACCTTCCATACACTTCTGCATGTGGCCCTCCATGGCATCCCTGGCCTAGTCTCACTTAAACCCCTTGGAGCAGTATGAAGACCTCTGTAAAGTGAGGGAAATATTCTCCTATCCCTCCATGTGAGAGCAGTTGTACTATTATTGGGAGACTATTGTAGTTTGTCTTTCATTCTTGAAGACAACTATGACATCAGGGAGTTGATGGCATGACATGCAAGTGAATTGGATTTGAGGGAAGGAGGGTGTGCAGGGCCATCTGCAAAGAGTGATAATTTGGTTTCCTCATTACCTACTCTAATTCCTTTATTCTTTTTTTTCTCATATTACCAAAGCTAACATTTCTAATACAATATTGAATAGTAGTGGTGGTAGTGGGCAATCTTGTTTCATCCCTGGTCTTGTTGAGAATGCTCCATCCCATCCCCACTCCCCGTCTCTGGGGAGGAAACAAGGTTCATAGCTTAAATCAGTTTAGTTCTTATAGAATCATTTCCCACATCGCAAGCCCCAAATCCCACTTAGGCGTGAGTTCCAGGCACACTGACTTCTTGGCTGGGCTGACTGGCTGCAACATTGCCGCTGGAATTCTGGCTCCAAGATCACCAGAGCTCAAACTCCTTAGTCCAATGGGGTTTATAACATGCACCTAGAAACTGAAAAGGACAAAAATAACCCATCAAGACTAAAGAAAAAAGAAACCAATATGGGGCTTAAGAGGGGAGGGAAGGTATCCTCTTTCCTAGGTCAGTTTATGGCACTCACTGGGAATGAACTGGGACAAATAAAGTAAGAAAAATAAAAAGAGACAGAGAGACTATTCCTGTGTCTTGATGTTTTAAAAATAGATGCAGTTTGTCCCTATCCATGTTTTAGGGTCATAGTATATTATCCTGATGATCATTTGCTATAAGCTCTTTACTAATATTTCATTTAAGATTTTTTTGCATCAATATTCATTAGGGAAATTGATTTATCATTTTCTTTTTCTGTTTTCATCCTGCCTGGTTTAGGTATCAACACCATATCTGTGTCATAAAAGGAATTTGATAGAACTTCTTTCTCTATTTTCTCAAATACTTTTTATAGTATTGGAATTAAGTATTCTTTAAATGTTTGGTAGAATTCATATGTAAATCCATCTGGTCCTGGAGGCTTTTTTTTCTTAGGCAGTTGATTAATAGCTTGTTCAATTTCTTTTGCTAAAAGTGGGACTATTTATAGTTATTTATAGTTTATTTCCTCCTCTACTAATCTGGGCAATCTATATTTTTGTAAATATTTATCCATTTCATTTAGATTATCATATTTATTGGTGAATAGCTGGGAAAAATAACTTCTAATTATTGCTCTAATTTCCCCTTCATTGGTAGAAAGTTCACCCTTTTTATTTTTGATACTAACAATTTGATTTTATTCTTTCCTTTTTCTAATAAAATTAACTAAAGGTATGTCTATTTTGTTAGTTTTTTCACAAAACCAACTCTTAGTTTTGTTTATTAGTTCAATAGTTTTCTTATTTTCAATTTTATTAATCTCCCCTTCAGAATTTCAAATTTGATATTTAATTGGGGTTTTTAATTTGTTCTTTTTTTAGTATTTTTGGTTGTATACCCAATTCATTGATCAAGTAAGCATCTAAAAATATAAAACTTCCCCTAAGAACTGCTTTGGCTGCATTCCATAAATTCCATAAATATGCACTATTGTAATTCTCTTGTATGAAATTATTGATCGTGTCTATGATTTGTTGTTTCACCCACTCATTTTTTAGGATTAGATTATTTAAAATTAATTTTGGTTCTATTTTCTCTAGCCCTGTATTACATACAATTTTTATTGCATCATAATTTGAAAAAAATACATTTACTATTTCTGTCTTTGATTTTGAAGTTTTTATGCCCAAATATATGGTCAATTTTTTTTTTTGTAAGTTCCATGAACTGCCAAGAAAAAAGTATACTCCTTTCTGTCTCCATTCAGTTTTCCTCAAAGGCCAATCATATCTAAATTTTCTAAAATTTTATTTACCTCCTTAACGTCTTTTTTTTTTTTTTTTTTTTGTGGTTTGAGTTATCTAATTCTAAAGGAGCAAGGTTGAGATCCCCCACTTTTATAGTTTTATTATAACAGTTTTTCAGCTCTCTTAGCTTCTCTAGAAATTAGCATGCTATACCACTTGATGTGTATATGTTTAGCATTGATATTACTTCATTATCTATGGTATCCTTTAGCAAGATATAGTTTTCTTCCTTATCTCTTTTAATTAGATCTATTTTTGCTTTTGCATTATCTGAGATGAGGATTGCTACCCCTGCTTTTTTAATGTCAGCTGAAGCACAATAGAATTCATCCCTTTAATACCTAACTCTGTATTTTCTGACATCTTATTTTCCCCAAGTTATACTTTTCTCTTTCCTTTCCTCCTTTTTCTCCCCCCCCCCCAGTGTTTTGCTTCTAACCACCACCTCTCTCAAACAGCCCTCTTTTATTATAGCTCCTCTCCCATTCTTATCCTTTTTCCCTTCTATTTCTGTTTTCCTTTCAATTAGACTCCCCCTTTCCTTTCCCCTTTCCTCTCCTACTTCCCTATAGGGTGAAATAAGTTTCTTTGTGAGTTAAATATGTCTGATATTCTCTCTTTGAGTCAAATCTGATGAGAGTAAGGCTCACACAATGCCCTCCCTTCTTTCCCTCAATTGTAATAGGGTTTTTTTGCTTCTTCATGAAATATAATTTACCCCATTTTGCCTTCCCTTTCCTCTTCTTTCAGTACAATCCCTTTCTACCTCTAGTTTCTTTTTTATATCATCACAATAAAATAAAATTTTACCTATAGCCTCTAAGTATATCCACAACAGAGATAGTTTTTAAGAGTTAAACATATCATCTTCCCATATAGACATATAAAGTTTTTAACTTTTAAAATAAACAATTTTTCTTTTCTTTTTATTTTTTTATGCTTCTCTTGAGTTCTGTTTTTGAAGATCAAATTTTCTATTCAGCTCTAGTCTTTTCACCAGAAATAAATGAAATTTACCTGTTTCATTGAATGTCCATTTTTTTTTCCTGAAAGATAATGCTTAAGTTTTCTGGATAGTTGATTCTTGATTGCAATCCAAGATCCTTTGCCCTTTAGAATATCATATTTTAAGTCCTTCAGTCCTTTAAAATGGAAACTATTAGGTCCTGGGTAATCCTGATTGTGGCTCCTTAGTATTTGAATTGTTTCATTCTGGCAGTTTGCAACATTTTCTCCTTGATTTGATAATTCTGAAATTTAGCTATGATATTCCTTGGAGTTTTCATTTTGGGGTCTTTTTCAGAAGGTGATCGATCAATTCTTTCAATGGCTATTTTACCCTCTGGTTCTAGAATATCATTTCATTGATGATTTCCTGAAAGATGTTGTCTAGACTCTTTTTTCTCCATCCTGGTTTCAGGAGGTCCAATAATTCTTATATTGTCTCTTTAGATCTATTTTCCAGGTGAGTTGTTTTTCCAATGAAGTATTTTACATTTTCTTCCATTTTTTCACTTTTTGGTTTTGCTTAACTGATTTTTGATATCTTATTGAGTTGTTCATTTCTATTTTTTCAATTCTAATATTTAGTGAATTATTTTCTTCAGTTAGTTTTTTATCCCCTTTTGCATTTGGTTGATTGAGGTTTTAAATGAGTTGTTTTGTTCATTGGAGGTTTTTTTCTGTTTCACAAATTTTGTTTTTCCCAACAAGTTGATTTCTTCATTTGGTCAAATCTATTTTGTAAGAAGTTATATGCTTTTGACATTTCTCTAAACCTATTCTGAGGAGTTTTCTTCAGATAATTTCCTTAAACTTTCCTGAAAAGTTCTTATTTTTTTTCCCCATTTTTCTTATAACTCTCTTTTTTTAAAGATCCTTTTTTAATTCTTTCAAGATAGTCTTATTAGATGGAGACCAGTTCAAATCACTCTTTGGGGCTTCATCTGCAGATGATTTGCCTTTAGTGTCCTCTGGGTTTGAGGTCTGTTCTTCTCTTCTTCATACACTCCATCTATGGTCAGAGTTTTATTTCGCACCAAGTCTTTCAGCATTGAAGTCAGATGTGTGTGTCCAGAAGTTGTCCAGGGAGTTCAGCACATGATCCATGCTAGGAAGTGATTGGACAGAAGAAATTCTACTGATTAAAGTCATTATAACTGATGCAGATATGGATTTAATTACTTTTAATAAATCTTTCCCAATGACTGGAATCAGCATGTGGGGAACCACTGTTTTAGCATTTAACTAGATGCCATAGTGATTAGAGAGCAAGACATAGATTCAGTAAGATCTGAATCAGAATCTTGCATCAGACCATACTACTTATGTGTCCCTAGCAGCTAATTTATCCTCTGTTGACTTTAGTTTCCTCATTTCTTAATTGGGAATAATAGTACTTCTTTCCTCAGGGTTGTTAAGCTTACAAGGTACTAAGTCAGATTGATAGAGACAATTAATTATCTGGTTTATCATGGTTCAGTATGATTGATTTAATACTACAACAAATAATGGTTTCCCAATCTATACATGAATGTGTACCTCTCAATTCTGGAACCTCTTGATACCTAAGATTTAGAATGAAGATGTATTACATAACCATAATTGTACAAATGTAGTTTACCTTAGCCAATAATTCATTTTCAATAGGCCAGAGGAGAATCATAAATCAGATAGCAAATCATCTAATTAGCTCATAATAAAAAATAAATAAGATAAAATAAAATAATGTATTTAGTCTCAGTTCCTTTATATATGGAGTACTTTAAAAGAATGAAAAACAAACAAACAAAACTTTCTTAAGGCATACACTATCCCACATGCTCCCCCACAAATTTCTATGCAGAGAATATGGAAAAATTGATATTGTGGAAAGATTACTGAATTTGGAGGCAGTGGTCTTGGGATCAAATATTGGCTCCGTCATATAACTGTATGACTTTGGACAAAAATCACAGTGTCACTGGGCCTTATTTTCCTTATCTATAAAATGAGGAAGTTGGATCCTCTTAGGTCTCTTCCAGGTCTAAATCTGTGATCCTGTGATTCTATGCCAAGAGTAAAGAGAACATGTGTTAGAAAACCTACCCTCCTCCACAGAGAAGAGCCCATTACTTCTTGGCAGTTGGTTGTTAATTGTTGCCTCTCAACTTCCTTTTGCTTAGTTCTCTCAATGTCCTGGAGTTTCTTTTGCCTCTGCTATTTTATTTCATCTAAGTAGATGCTATTTCCCTCTGCCTCATAAACTGTCATTTAATGCTTCTTCACTGTGATGCTCTTGCCATGGCTTCTTGCTTGTAGCAGATGGAGGAGGGAAGAAAGAAAATGGGGCAGGAAGAAAGGAGAGAACTAATATATTTCTTTTGTGACAATGCCCCTACCTTGGGGACTAATCAATGAAATTCTCAATTCTTTTGTTAAGCCTTATTAAATTTGCCTGACATACAAAGGAATCAAGGCCTTGCCTTGGGACATTCTGAAATGTCCCAAGTCCTCATCTCTAGTAGATGTTGAGGACCAGTAGCACATGATGCAGAAATATGAATGGTACTAAAATTTTGACTTGAACTTTCTGCTTAATGCTTAATAAGATGCTTAATGAACTGGGCTAAACCTTGTCTTTAAAACCATGGTTTCCAGGGCCAAGATAAAAGCTATCTTCTGTTCCTATGACTTCTCCTTCTTTGTACTAGGTCGGGGTGGAAGAGGAAGAAAGAGAGTATTACCTAATGCAAGTTTTGCCTAAGAAAAGGCTCAGAGGTGAAAAAGGAAACATGACATGGTTAAAAGACGTGGGATCAAATACCAGAATAAGTCTCTCACCTGGTCCATAGCTCCCCTTGAACCTTTCAGAAATTGTAGTTAAACCTCTGGACTATTTGAATATTTGTCTTTTCAGCTCTTATGATGTAACTTCCAGCTGATATCCAGGTCACCTTGGAGTTCCAGGAAATCTCAAGAAATCAGTTAGTAACACTGGAAGGCAAAGTTGGCTTTGCCTGGTATTCCTGTCCTCCATAAGCAAAAAAGGTGCATGTGAAGGTGTAGCTAATCCTATTTTAAAACTGTCCTGAGAACGCTCCTGCTTTCTCAATATTATTAAATTTTTTTAAGATGTTGGGAGGTCCTATCCAGATTGAAAAGTCAACTGCATGTGAAAGAGATAAGTGAGAGTTAACACAAAAACTCACTGGTGACAAGTTCTGGCAATTAGTGGAAGAGAGCAATGTGGCTGCAACTCAGCTGACATGGGAACCAAAAGGCAAAAAGAGCAGAAGTCAAGAAGACCTCTCTTGGGGGAAATGACCTTATGGCTAATTTATAATGGAAGAAGAGAAAATTGGATAAGATGTGAGGATGACTAAGTATTTGGCACTAAGGACTAATTTTTGTTTTGTTTTGTGGTGTGATAATCCAAAAAGTCAAACACTTCTATTGTTTTAAAAACTCCCTGAAGAATATACTGACATGTAAATATGGCAGGGCTCTTTCTTTGTAGAAAACCATTAAGAGGATAAGTTAACATTGTTTTCTTTTTTAAAGGAAAGATAGAAATACATGAGGGCATAATTAAATTGATTATTTTGTGTGTCAATATGAATATAATATATTTAATGTTTAATTGATGATTTTAACTTTTTTTTACATTGATTTAATTTCTCAATAATCCCTTCTTTCTCAAAATTCTCTCATGTAATAAAGAAGCACAATTAAATGAATTAAATAACATACTGTTCATGTCTGATGACATATGTCTTGTTCTGTATCTGTTGTGTACATCTCATTTGGAAGAGAAGGAAGGGAGGCTGTAATACATGTACTCCAGAACAGAGAGGTTTAACTTAAAATCTGTGAACTTGTTTGATATTTTGATGACTGGATTTCAATATAAACCACCAAAAAAAAAGCACTTATTAATTGTCTGCTACATACTGGGCACTGCTGACTGCTGGGAGTACAAAGAAATGGTATTGATAGTTCAAACTGGGAACACAACATAAAAACAGCTCTGTATAAACAAGATATAAGAATGCGAATAGGACATAATCTTGTGGAGGAGAGAGGAATTATGGGAGATCAGGAGAAGCTTCTTGTAATTAGTTAGGGCTTGAAGGAGGCTAGGAGATGGAGATAAGGAAAGGGATCATTTCAGGCATGGAGGACAACAAGTGAAAATGCTTGAAGCCTGGAAAACAAATGTCCTTCTCCTTTTAAATATCATGTGGTTTATTTTATACATCTAAAAATATTGTTCTGAGGAAGGCTCCATATGATCATCACACTGATATTAATTCTGATATTATTTAATATTATTTTTCTTTCCATTATTCTGGTCAAGTTACTAACTCTCCTGATCTCAGTTTCCTTGTCTCTGTAAAATGAATGGGCTTTATTAGACTTCTAAGAACTCTTGCAGCTAAAGATCTACAGGCTTTGTTGGTCCCAACTTGCCTTGCTTGGTTCAAACAAAGTTTTTCTAAATTTCTTATACTTGCCCTTTCTTAGAGTGCAATGATATTCTATTGCATTCATGTACAATATTCTATTGCACATAGAACAGCTAGACAATCAAGTCTTGATTTTTAGATGAAATAGAATCTGAATATTGATTTCTTATTTATATTGGCATGGGGAAATTTACAATATTTATGTCAGATTATCAAAGTCAATTCATCCAAGAGTAATGATAATATATTGGCTTTTCAAACAGAAAACTGATAATTAATTTCCACCACAGAAGAATAAAACAAAAAAAAATTCTTGCTAAGATCAGACATTTTACCAGAGTCTTTTGTTAGGTGTTATCAAAAACCAGTTAAACCAGACATTGTGGGTTTCTATGGTTTCCTATGGAAACTTTATGAAGATAGCTTTTAGAGAAGAAAATCTTGAGTCTTTATATCTCTTTACTTTTCTTCCTGATACAGATAAATTATTATGTCTGAAGATGAAAATTTATTTGAGGGGAGCTCAAGTCTCTTGCAAAGTGATAAAAATGTGAATAAGGTTCTTTGGCTTGTATCTATGCCATCCTGACCAGTGATGTTAATAAGGTCTTTCTGACATTAGCCCAGGGCCTTGCATATCAGAGGTGCTTCATAAATGTTTGCTGAATGAATGAATCCAAGATAATCTATGAAATAACAAAATGAAAATACTGATGACAGAACATATGCTAGTGACTATTGTTAAGATTTCTAGTGATACAGAAAGTTAAATCCACATTCAATCTGGAGATAATTGTAACATTTTGACCAGAGAACAGTATTATGATGCTCTAGCACTTACAACAACATTATGTACTATTTTAATCAAGATCTAACTTTATTGCTCTTTCTGTACTGTCTTGGTTAATACAGTAAGCAAATGAGAGGGAATGTGAAATACCTTCACTGCAGTGGAGATTGTCGGAACATACAGCTTGCCATTAAAAATGCAAAAGATTGATTACAATCCATAGCAACACTTACACATACAAATGTATTTTTAAAGTAGTTATGTTATCTGCATGTGCACTACAGAGGGGATTCATGGCCTGAGATCTTTCATTTCTGTGAAAATGAAATATGATTCCCCAGTTATGGTCTGGCAGTTGTTCCAGAGTAAAGATATGCTACGTGGGCAAGATGACAATGTTTGCTTTATCCTCTGGGGAAAGAAAAGAATGATTAAGAGGCAAAAAGGTAGCTTATCCCAGATAAATGAAATGGCCATTAAGAAAAAAAAGGATACTTTCTGAGTATAATGGTCTGATTTTGGAGCTGTATTTAGAGAATTTCCTGGTTCTTTGGGAGTAAAGTAGTGGATTTTCACAGAATCTTAGTCTAAGTCTGAAGAGCCTGATAGGCTGGCCAGTCTAACATCTACATGCACAGCTATTCCCTCTATCATGTACCAAACAGTTTATATAGCTGGAAAGCCTCAGTTGAAGAGGAAGCCACCACCTCCAGAGGCCATCAATTCCACTTTTGGATAGTTCTAATTCTTAGGAAATATTTCTCTTCTATTAAATGTAAATTATACTTTTTATAGCTTTAATTGTGAGGGAATGTATTCTTTCCATCAAATTAAATGTACCTCTTTATAATTCAGTTCTATTTTTGAATTCTGTCCTCTGGACCAAAACATTACAATTCAATTAAACAACAAGCATTTATTAAGCACATACTATGTATTAGATATTTGATAAAGGCTGAGATAACAAAAATTAGATAGTCCTTGCCCTAGACCTACCTTCTAGAATGGGACACCCTGAACTGAGATAAGCAAATAAAAAACATGTCCAAAGTAATTTTGGGCACTAACACAATAACAAATACCAAATTCAGGAAAGGCTTCAAGTAAGAAATTGAACTTGAGCAGAGTCTTGAAAGCAATTAAAGTTCCTCCATGCAGTAATGAAGTAAGGGAACATTCTAGGCTTGGGAGAATACTTTAAACATGGGGGACAGCCTATGCAAAGGCCTGGAGGTGAGAGATGGGATATGGAAAACAGTTAAATGGTCCAGTTGGATGGAATACAGAGTATATAAAGGAGAATAATGTGTAAATAAGTGCAGAAATTTCGATGAGTCAGGATTGAATTAATTTTTATTATTTAGAGGCATTTGGGATTAAGTAATTTACTTGCCCAGGTTCTAGGAAGTATCTGAGGCTAAATTTGAACTCAGGTCCTCCTGATTCCAGTGCCAGTATTCTATCTACTAAGCCACTAAGCTGCTCTCCAGGATTGAATTTAAATGCCAGCTATTGTGGCATTTGGGAATGGCTCTTGGTATGTTAATTTCCTATATATGTGTTATAAATAGGCTCTCCTATTAGGTCTTCCCACAAGTTTCCAGGGACTAATGAGTTCCCTGGGGAGCAGAAGATGACTATTAGAAATGTATGTTGTGTTAAAAGTAGAGAACATAAGGTCAGGTTGATGAGAGTCCATTTGATCTGCCCAGAAGAAATGGAAGGTTTATTATAAAAAGTCTCATTAGCAAGTTACCTGCCCAGAAAACAAATAACATCCAGAAGGTCAGATATAAAAAGGAAACTCCTCATACTTTCACCTCATGGATTCTATAACATATAACAAGGTAATTAAAAAACTCCCAGCTTCCAGTTACAGGAATAAAGATCTTAGCACTTGCCCTCTAGTAAGTTCTCAGACATATAGGCTCACTTTTGAGGTCCCTTTTCCCACTTTTAAGACAAAGTTCTGAACTACAGTAGGCTGCTATTTGCAATTCGTACCTGCTGAATTCTCTCTTAGAAAAAGTGCTATTCATCTTTCAGGTCTCTTGGATTTCATGTTGTCCATGAGTGCATGCACATTCTATATACCAACAGTGAGTGGAATGAATAATCTGGCATACTGGGTGGTGACTACAGCTTCCCTTATTTCTACACCTGCTGCTTTGCTGCTTGCCAGTAGCCATAGGACTTCAAGGTAGGTAAAATAGTAAAATAGTGGACAGTAGAATGGGTGATGTCTTAACTTGGGAGTGAATTAAATTTAAATGGGGAGAATTGTGCAAAGTGTCAGCTCCACTCTATCTTGCAGAGTTTTTAAAATGCAATGTCAAGCTAAAGATCAAGACAACTGGCAATGGCCTGGAATACAGTGGAAGACTTTGGCTTTTTTGATGAATAATCAAGCTCTAAGCCTTCCACAGCTCCCGCTTCTACCACCTTCCTGGCCTCTAGGAACAAATTGTTCTCCTTCACCCATTTTGCCAGAGGTAGTTTTCACATGCCTGAAGTAACTCACCAGTGGATTTGAGAGTCATCAATCAGTTACCATCAACCTGGTTTAGCCCATATGCTGAGATCGTTTTATTGGGGTGTGGCCACTGTGCATGCTATAACTTCTTGGAGCCACTGGTGAGAGTTGAGGTACAGCTAGACACCACAGGTGGATGAGCAGCCTTGAAAAAGCCTCAACAACAGCAACAACAATATTATGTGATAATCGACTGGCTCTTTTCAACAATGAGGTCATTCAAGGCAATTCCAGTAGACTTGTAATGAAAAATGCCATCCACAGCTAGAGAACTATGGACATTGAATGTGGATCAAAAAATAGTATTTTCATCTTTTTGTTGTTATTGTTCTTTTGTTTGTTTGCTTATTTTTTTTTCTTTCTCCTGTTTCTTTTTCTCCTTTTGATCTGTTTTTTCTTGCACAGATGATGAATATAGAAATATGTTTAGAAAAATTGCACAAGTTTAACCTAAATTAACTTGCTTGCTGGATAGGGGAGAAGAAGGAGGAAAAAAAATTTGGAATACAAGCTTTTATAAAGGTCATGTTAAAAATTATCTTTGCATGTATTTGGAAAATTCCAAATACATGCAAAAATAGTTTTTTATTTAAAAATAATAAATAATAAATAAAGATTTAATAAAGATTTTTAATTTTAATAAAATATTTAATGAAAATAAATTAATATTTCAAAATAAATGTTAATTATTTTTACAATATTGTTTTTAGCAAAAAAAAAAAAAAAAAAGAAAGAAAGAAAGGAAGAAAAAGACTCAGCAGTTCCTCATACAAGATATGCTAGTCCACCATGAATACTCCATATAATTGAATTGCAAGGTCCATGAAAAATACATGTGTTAGTGGAGGTATGAAATTTTCCTAAGGATTTTGGAAGGCACTTTGAAATTATGCAAGAAAACTGACTATGCCTTTTCAGTTATCTCTTCAACTCCCATGAATTTATTTACCATCTCTATGCTGATGATTTTCAAATCTACCTTTCTTGCCCCCAAATCTCTGTGAACTTCCATGTCACATCTCTAACTACCTTTCAAAAATCTGAAACCTGTAAACATCTTAATTCAATATCTCCAAAACAGAACACATTATCTTTTCCCCTAAATCCTCCCCACCTTCTTTCCCTTTTACTGTAGTATGGAACACCATTCTCCAACTTCCCTCAGGATTACAATATAATGGACTTCTCACTATCTCACACTGCACCCCTGCCTATATCTGCAAGATTATTGGTTTTGCTTTTGCAACAATTCTCTAATATACCTATGCCCTTCTCTTTTACAACACTGTCAATACTCTAGCTTTCGTGACCTCAGATCTGGACTATAATAATAGCTTGCTAGTGAGTCTGCCTGTCTCAAGCCTCTCTCTCCTCCAACCTAGTTTTCATTCAATCACTAAAGTGATTTTCTTAAAACACAGGTCTGATAATGTCAGCCCCTTACTCAATAAACTCCATTAACTCCTTACTGCCCCAGGATCAGATACAAAATACACTGTTTGGCATTCAAAGTCCTTTTTAAGCTAGTGCTATTCTACCTTTCTAGTTTTCTTATAATATTTTCTACCATGTACTCTTCAGTCTAGTGATACTAGCTTCCAGGCTGCTCCATAAACAGGCAATTGTCTCTGGGCATTTTATTGGACAATTCCCTGTCCTGAAACATTTTCTCTCTCCTGCTCCATCTGCTGACTTCCCTGGCTTCCTTTAAGTCCCAACTAAATTTCCATCTTTTATTGGAAATCTTCTCAACCCCTCATAATTTTAGTGCCCTTTTTCTGTTAATTCCTATTTCTCTTGTGTGTAGCTTTTTGATATATATATATATATATATATATTTGTTTGCATGTATGTTCCTTGAGGGCAGGGAATTTTCCTTTTTTGTATTCCCAGCACTTAGCATAGTGCCTGGAACATAATAGAAACTTAATAAATGTTTATTGAATGATTTATTGACTAAAATGTCTCTGTTCTGGGATCTAGAGATACTACTGCTGGAATCATTTCCCAAGGAGAACAAAGATAGAAAAAAATTTCATGTATGCCAAAATATTTGTATTAATAAATTTTGTAATAGTGAAGAGCTAGAAATAGATGCATATTTGTTGAATAATGCTTAAACAAACTGTGCATAGATGTGAAATGACAGATATGAAGAATACAGAAAAGTAGGGGAAGACAAAATGAACTGACACAATGAATTCAGCAAAACCAGGGAAACAAAACAATGTCAGTGGAAAGAACAACAAAAACAAATGAAATGAAACACTGAATGATTATAATTACCAAACTTAGTATTTATTGGAGAAGAAATGAGAAAATGTACTTTATTCCTGTATTTTTGGAGATTAGTGAACTATGATGTGAAGCATTGCATATACAACTGGAACTAACTGACAGGTTGATTATTCCACAGATTAAAAAAAAATTATTGATTTAAAGGATGACTCACTGGTAGAGACTGGTGAAGATATATTTGGAAATTAAGATGAGATAAAGGCAAACCAAAAAATATGAATTCCTCTTTTATCACTTATCTCAATCATCTGTTTCCTGGAGGAACATATATTACATTCTAGTAACTTGAAGGTTATTTCCTAATTTCTTTATTTCAGTTTGCTTGTAGAACTTTTTAGGTCTAAAAAGCCTCTCTTAAACCTCCTTTAACATCAGGAAATTAAACTATTCTCTGAGCTCACAGGAAAAGAAAGTCAAATATAATTCAGCCTCTGGATAAAATGTGCAAAACACATGCTATATAGATGCAAAGCAAGGAGAAAAGCCATAATGAAAAGTGAATTACTATGATGGGAAAGATATTCCTTAAGAAAGTATTCTTTAGATTTGGGAAGAGCAGATTAAAGAATAATGATAACTGTTTTTAAGATTTTTGAGAAAAAAAATGTTGCTCAGGTTTCCAGGTCCATGGACAATTGAACATGAAAAAAATGAATAGACTTATTTATTTTATTATTCATTTTTTCATGAATAGACTTACAAGTTGGTAGAATTAGGAAGTCATTTTAGTTTTATAAAATACACTTCTTGATACAATTTCACTTTCCTAAAATGCCTCTTAAGTCATCTCCTTGCCTTTTTCTGAACCTCTAAGACTATGCTCTTGTTTCCCTTCAATATTTGCTGCATGAAATACAACAAACCCACATTTGCTCCTAGTAGTAAAAAGTGGAATAAAGTTTGGTGCAGGAACAAAGTCCAAATGAATGAGAAAAGAAAGAAAAGGAGAAGAAAGGAGAAGAAATTATAAGGATAGTCTAAAGCTACTGAACAACAACTTTTAAAAGTATTCATTAAACTTGACTTTATTTGCAAAAATAAGCTGTTCCAGACCATAAACAAAACAAAAAAAAATAATTTCAGGCTGTACTTAGACTGTGTGTTTGAATTCCTACTTCTTAAATTCCTAAGCAGTGACTGAATTCTGATAGCTATATTGGCTGTATTATTATGGCTAACCTCTGTTGTTTCAGGGATTAGGAGTTAGAATGAAATACTGCAACATAATTATATCCTTTCCTGATAACAAAACTATTATTAATTATTATATAATTATATAAAACTATTATATAATTATTAATCTTTCCTCTCTTTTCATCCCTAACACTGGTCATTGTGCTACACAACCATGCTACTTTCCCAATAACAGATGTCTCCTATGTTGTACCATATTCAGTCAGTCAAGGCAAGAAGAGCCTTCTGTGGGAGGTTGAACCATGCATGCACAACATAGGAATTGAGATAGAAGAGTGTGGATCATTTCATATCCAATGAGACCCACCTGGTAATGTTGGTTAGTTCACAAATTCAGCAACCACTCTGGCCACCTGCCACTGATGGATAGATATGGCCAAGAACCTTGGGAATAGCAGTGCCCCTCATATACCACAGACATTCTTCCTATCTCTTCTCCTGAAGCTATCATCCAGAGGGTAAACTCCTACCATCACTCTTACCAAAGGCCAAACAATTGCCACTAAAGTTTCATGGAAGAGAACCTGACTGAAATAACTAGACATCATAAAAGAGAGAAAGTGAATTTTCCCCTGGGAAAAGCAGAGTCTCCATACACTCTTTAATCTGACCCACTGCAATCTTCATCCAGATGAGCCAGAGATCTTCCATATCAGCTATCACTGGTGACACATATCAGCTACCGGCTATCAGGCAGGTAAGATCAAGAATTGCAGTAACATCAGCCACCCCTGAAATCACAGGGAAACAACTCTTGTAGAGATGGAACCTAGCAAGTACCTCTGCAGGAGCAACAGCTCTCAGTTCCATCAGCAACCAAAACCAAAGTTTTTGTCCCCGAAGTCCTTGGCAATGTTAAATGGTTGAATGGATATATTTTATCAATCAAAGTGATTCTAAATATGTATTACCATTTGCTTTGCTCCTGTACCTTGAACTTTCCTGTCTTAACTTTTAGGTGAAATCCCTCATATATGTTGTCTCCTCCTAATTAAAATATGAACTCCTAGAGAGCAGAGGCTATATTAATTTTCTATTTGATCTCTCTATTGGTGAACGCAATGCTTTTTTGCAAATAAGCGCAAGTTTAATGAATATTTTTAAAAGTTGTTGTTCAGTAGTTCCAATCATATATTTATATATTTCTTCTCTCATCTCCTTTTCTTTCTTTTCTCATTCATTTGGACTTTGCTCCTGCACCAGGCTTTACTCACTTTTTACTATGTGCAGTTGTTCATTTCTTATTTGTTTCCCACTACAGTCCTAATGTGAACATAAGGATACCAGTTGCAATCCAGTTGCTATTATTCAGTTATCTTCAGTTATGGATAAGTGGCTGGGTTCTGAATTCCTTCCTAGATTTATAATCCCTGACATGCTTGGGACTTTAGGGACATGCTTGAAATCAGGTTCTCTCTCATTGCTGCATCTGAACCTGTATCTGCTATAGCCTTCCACTTCAGTCTGTCTAATAGACCTAGAACCTCCTCCAGCCCTTATTCACGGTAGCTTAGCCTCATTTCCTTATTTATTCAACTATTGGAAGGACCTGGATGCAATATAATTACTTATTCCTTCCCTTACTCTCTGTTTTCCTTAGGCACTGGAGCTATTTTCCTAAAGATCTGAGAGGAGGTGGTGGTGGCTATTTGCCTTTTTTTTTTGCACATGTTTCTATCTTCGGTTATGCTAAGTCCCTTAGAATTTCTTATTACTTTCTCTAGACTGACACGGATGGCATTTGGTTAAGACAGTGGGCTCCTTCTTCATAGGGGTTTCTTGCCTAATTTACTATTGCAAAACCTGGACTGGAAATAGGGCTAGTGATATGGGATTGGAGGCTGTTGAGGCATGACTATTCCTAGAATTCTTGTATTTATTTGCCTGTTGATAGCAGTCAGTTAATGGCTGAAATAGTAGATAGTGAGGACTTGGGTCCATTCATTATAAAGATTGTTCCCCTCAATGTTGAAGTTGGAGACCCTAAAGCTAGACCAATGGTAGCAACAAGATGTAGTTATTCCTAGAGCTCTTGATTTCAGGGTCTTGGGCTTTCTCCTTTAGGATCTGTGGGAAGGTAATGGTGGTTGGACTCCTTTTAGACATGATGCCTCTTGTCTCTCTTCCAGAGTACTTTATTTCTACAACTAGGCTGGCTTGTCTACTTGTTCTGTTGGATGAAGGTATGAATAAAAAAAAGATTCGGTTATGTGGATGAAAATGATAAGCCAAGGTTAATGCCAAGATTGTGAATGTAGGTGAATGGAAAGATGGTGGTACCATTTACAGAAGCAGAGGAATTTAAAAAGATGGTAAGTTTGTGCTAAAAAATGAATTCAATCTTAGACATATTGCGTTTTGGATGTATATAATACTTCCATTTTGAAATAACCAGTAAGCAAGCTTTAGATCTGGAACTCAAAAGAGGGGGTGGGAATTACTTGCCTAGAGATGATAATACATATTAATAAATATGCAGAACAAATGAACAAATAACATGCATCTAGTACTTTAATTCTGTGAGAATACTGAGGAGAAAGAAAAAAACCTTGAAATATTTTTTTCTGGAATCTTTGGCTTTCAGAGAATCTATAAGTTTCATAGAAATTAAAGAGATTTCAATAAAATAAAAAAAAACTTTCAGGCAGGTTAAACAGGATAAATTGCTATGTCTACTCACTAAGATTTCTAGATAGAAAAGTCATATATCACCCATGAGCATTTTATTATCCTACCTGCAAAATTTTTTTCACTACCTTCAGTTCAACTTTGTAAATACTTATTAAGTATCTGCTATGTTGCAGGTATTGTGCAAGCCACTGTGGATACAGATGGAAAAGAAAGATGGTCCCTGACTTCAAGGAGCTTACTATCTAATAGGAGAAGACAATGTGCAAACAGAAGTTGGAAAGCAGCAATAGGAGGAGACACTAGGAGGTATAGAACATCTTATTCTGTGGAATTGAAACCAAGTTGAACTGAAGATGGAAAGTGAAGTACAAAGTTTCTCCTAAATAATTTTAAATTGTTTTTCTCGTTGGACATTTTGAACATCATGAATATGTACTTAAAAATGTCTTTAGTCTTGTCACTCCTTCTTTTCCTTTTCTTCTAGAGCCAAAGCAACTTCATTCTTATATTAGTTTATTTCCATTACTTTGATCCTTTTGCCATGCTTCTCTGAATCCATTCCGTTGTTTATACATTCTTTGAAAATCATGGTGGATCAAATTGGACATGAATAATGAAAAGGCTGCCACTCACCAGGACTATTATGATAATTGTCTTTTATTTTGTCTCTCTTCCTAAGTCTCCCCTTAATTCATCCTTCACTTAACCACCAAGGTGATCTTTCTTTTTTTTAAAGCTTTTTATTTTCAAAACATATGCACAAATAAATAGTTTTCAACATTCACCTTTGCAAAACCTTGTTCCAATTTTTTTTCTCCCTCCCTTTCCCTATCCCTTTCCCTAGATGGCAAGTAATCCAATATAGATCAAACATGGACAATTTTTCTATACATTTTTTCCACAATTATCATGCTGCACAAGAAAAAAAATCATATCAAAAAGGGAAAAAATGAGAAAGAAAACAATATGCAAGCAAACACCAACAAAAAAGTGAAAATACTATTTTGTCTCTCTAGGTGCAGATGATTCTTTCCATTACAAGATCATTGGAACTGGCTCAAATCACAAGGTGATTTTTGTAAAGAGTAAGTCTCACTTTGTCACCCCTTCTAGTAGCTCTCTATTACCTCATGTTAAATCAAAATTCCTCTATTAAGCATTTAGAGTTCTTCAGAACCTGGCTGCCACCTTTTCTGCCTTCTTGCATTTTATTCCTTTCCATGCAGCCATATTGTGCTACCTGCAGCTCTTGGAGAGAATATTCCATCTCCTGTCTCCATAAATATGTATTTATTGTCTTCTGAACCTGAAATAGGGTGACCCATCACCTCCACTTCTTATTTTTTCTGGCTTTCTTTAAAATTCAGCTCAAATACCATCTTCTGCAGGAGAACTTCCCTGATCCCCTCTGTATTCCTCCCTCCTCTTCTCCCCTTTCTGCCACTTACTAGTGCCTTTCTCTATTATTCTTTCTTTCCATTGTTTGTATATATTTTGTATGTCCTCAGAATGTGTATCATTGAAAGTGGACTATTTTTACCTTTTTTTAATAATCCCTAGCACTTAGCACACTGCCTGGCACATAGTAAGTATTAAATAAATGCTTGTTAACTGATTGACTAGAGAAAGTAGGATTATTGTTATACTCTTTATAATACACCTGAATATCATGTTAGTTTCTTTTCTTGATGACTTATATTAAGTTATGATCCCTATGTCATCATTATCATCATCACCATCATTTTCCTCTTCTTCATTCTCCCCTTTCTTTTCCTTCCCTTTTTATTCCTTCTTTTTTTGTCTTTGGCATTTCTTTCTATTGAGCTTTATCTTGTTTTTTTCCAGGATGATTTTTCTCCCCAGTTAATCTAAGTCTTTTGGCTTGTATTCCTGTGTCCTAGTTTGCATGATTTAAAATGTGTTAAATATAAACTTGATTTTAATAACCAGACATTAAAGATATTGAATGAAATGGACCTTGTAGCATTGGGCTAACTTGCTGTATATATTTAGGCATTGATATTGTAACCCTATTGTATGAGAAAGTATTTTCATAGATTTAGTTCTTCTCAGCGGTTCAGTGATCCAAAGCATCTCCAATAAACTTTGGGTAGAAAATGCCATCTATATCCATAAAGAAAACCATGGAGATTTAATATAAATCAACACATGCTATGTTCACTTTTTTCTGTTTTTTTTTCCTCTTGTGGTTTTCCCTTTTGTTCTGATTTTTCTCTCTGAACATAATTCTTAAGGAAATGTGTATTTAAAACACATTTTTAATGTTTGATGTTTAAAAACACAGAAAAATAAAGTTATTTTAAAAAATTTAAAAGAGAAAGTACTCTCATAAAACACAGAATGGTATAAAATACAGAATTGTAGAACAAAAATACAAGGAGATAAAAAATACGAGGATGGTATATTTTGTTAAAATGTATAAGAAAATGCAATGCGATGAGACCAGAGAAATAAAGAAGTAGAAATGAAGTTATGCCATTCTCCAAGAATCTGATCTCCTACAACTCTATCTCAGCTATCTATTTTCTTTTTTTTTTATTTAGAATTTTTTTTCACAGTATATATGCATGAGCAATTTTTCTCCACAACATTATCCCTTGTATTCATCCCTTCAAATTATCCCCCCTCCCTCCACTCCCTCCTCTAGATGACAGGCAATCCCATACATTTTACATGTGTTACAATAAAACCTAGATACAATATATGTGTGTAAATACCATTTTCTTGTTGCACATCAAGTACTAGACTCCGAAGGTACAAGTAACCTGGGTAGATAGACAGTAGTGCTAACAATTTACATTCACTTCCCAGTGTTCCCTCTCTGGGGGCAGTTATTTCTGTCCATCATTGATCAACTGGAAGTGAGCTGGATCCTCTCTATGTTGAAGATATCCACTTCCATCAGAATACATCCTCATACATCAGCTATCTATTTTCAAGGAAAATGTCGTAATGAATTGGTATCAATGAAAACAGGAATGGTGCCTTTGTCTCTGGTGTTAATTATTATTCTGATAAATAATTGTTATTGTTTTTCAAAGGATCACAGTGTGAAATTTCACATAGTGAAATCTCATTTTAGTGCAGGGTGAAACGATTTATTAAGTTTCTACAATATCTCTTTTCCAAGAGATTTCTCTCAATGCTAATTCTATCGATGGACACAGCTAAACTCTGGTATTTCATTTCTTTCATAATGCTGCAGTTTCTTTATGTGATAGATGAATGATGTTTCAGGCCAATAATGTCGTTCTACTTGAGTTTTTGTTATTATAAATAGAATTGGACTGTACAACCACATTCCATCTTCTTAATCCTTCCATTTGTTTTTTTAATATTATAAAAAAAAACTACTGGCAATTAAATCCATAGAAATGTAATTATAGGAAGCATTAGCTAAAAATGAATGTATATTCCTTTTGATACAGATGATTTCAGAAGAATACCCATCAGAGGGGTTCCTAAGCCAAGCCTTCAGTACTCAGCTCTAGTTCTTTCTGTAACTCAATAATGCTCATACAGTGTTAAAAGTGCAATAGCAGTATCCAGGGTCAGGGGTTGACCTAAGTTTCTCAAAAGAATTGAATACCTTATTAAGGAGAAAATAAAAGGATTAATAAAAAATACTTTATCAATGTCCTGAGCGTGTCTACTATTGATTAAAAAGGCCAAGGTCTCTTATTGCATCCAGGGCCAGCTCCAGTTGTCCTGATCTATTTCTGGCCACTGAATCCTGATAGCTGAACCCTGAACTGTGTGGAGGGGGAAATGAGGCAGATGACCTTGCCCAGCCTTCCCTCATCTAAATCCAGTTCACTTGCATGTCATGATATCACATATCATGGCCCTCTTTGAAAATGAAGGACAAATAACAACAGCCTTCTGCACGAGTAATACAGCACCAAAATTCCTGGTCATAAGGATTCTGGTAACAACCTCCTTTTGGAAAGCTCAAAAAATAATAGGACTTAGCTGGAAGGGACCTTAGACATCCAATCCAACTCTTCCCGCTTCCAATTTGTTTTCAGGTGAGGAAATTAAAGCTAAAAGAAGTAGTTAACTTGCTTAAGGTCACAGAGGCATTAAGTAGTAGAGCCAGGATTCAAATACAGTAGTCTTATGATTGCTTTGATTCTGGAAAACAATTTGAAATTAAATTTTCAAAAAAAATCACTACAGCTTTCCATACTTTTTGACTCAGTGGCTAAACACTATGTATATATCCCAAGGTCATAGGAAAAAACAACAACAACAACACACCAGAAAGTTGCAATATATAAAAAAAAATTGTAATAGAAATTTTTATGTTAACAAAAACTGGAAACAAAGTGGGTACCCATTAATTGGGAAATGACATAACAATTGTTGATACAAACATTCTAGAATATTATTGCACCACAAGTAACAACAAATAGAATTCCAGAGAAACATGGAAGGGCTTGTATAAAGTGATATAGAGCAAAGTAACAAAACCAGGAGATGAAATATATAGTAATCTCAATCATAGAAATGAAAACAATGACCAAAAGTCAATGAACTCAGATTAAATGCAATGATAATTCCTGGTTCTAGATAACAAGTGATGAAATCCACTTTCCTTCTTTAGGTACTGTGGTGGGGTTCTTGGATGTAGCATGTTGTGTATACTGTCAAATGGGATTGTTTTGCTGATTAGTTTTGCTTAATGTTTATTAAAAGAGTATCACGAAGGAAGGAGGTGCATTTTGGAAAGTTACTGTGGTATAAAAAGCCAAAAGCATCAATAAAACTTAAAAAAATAGAAAGAACTATAGGGCTCATAGGTTTTATGAGTACAACTTCCATAGTCTTTTTCATATAGACCAGGGGTTCTCAAACTACAGCCTGATGCTCTCTGATGCTCTCAAACTACAGAGCAAGATGCTCTGATGAGGACGTTTATGCGGCCTGCCAGGTTATGGCAAATGGGCTGAAGAGCAGAGACAGAGTGTGAGGTATTGTTTTTACTCTAGTCCAGCCCTCCCACAGTCTGAGGGACAGTGAACTGGCCCCCAATTTAAAAAGGTTGAGGACCCCTGAAGGATAAAGCATTGTATTTAAGGAGATAACTTATTGAATATAAGATGTGGTTTGTTACATTGGTACTCCTTTCACTTATCAATATGTAAATAAGGGTAGCTAGAAATTGATGCTTTATCTGTTACTAAAATGTTTTTTGAGATTTCTGGAATATATGAACTGTTTCCACGTTAACTATGGATACTGAAGAGGAAATAGTTGATATGTTCTGGGCAAGATATATATGCTTTATTTTCTCCATGAGAAGTGATATGGATCATAAGGTCCATGGATGATCAGGTGACCTTGGAATATGAACCTAAATGTCAATCTAATTTGGAGGATTCATCCCACTACAAAAAGAATCAAGAGACTATTAATACTCTAACCATTTTTCTTTACTTACATGTCAAGTATGAATGGAAGAAGCTATTGAAAAGTGGCATTTGTTTTACTCTTGTTAGTGGAAAGTATTTCAGAAAGATCATTTTTACTTTGTTTTGGCATAATGATTCTGAGATGAGCTGCCTCTACATTTCCAAAGTAGAGCACATTGTTTGCCAGAAATTCTGAGAATATGTTAATACAGACAAGAATGAACTCTAGAGTATTAGTAAATAATATGATTCTCTAATGTAGAAATCTCTTTCACTTGGATCACTTAAAAAACAATGTGTATATGGAGAGGGGTTGGGGAAACACTTGACAAAGTGAATAAAGCCTCAGGTCTTGGAGTTAGAAGGCCTGAGTCCAAATTTGGACTTACCAATTGTGTGATTCTGGGCAAGTCATTTAATTTCCATTTGCCTCAGTTTCTTCATCTGTAACATGAAAATAGTAATATCTCCAAGGGGTTGTTGTGAGGATTAAATGACATAATTTTGTAAAATGCTTAGCCCAGTACCTGGCACATAGTCAGTGTTACATAAATGTTAGCTATTATTATTGAATACCAATGGTATATAAGAGTTAAAGGCATTCCATTGATATTTATTGCATAGACAACTATGGCTTGGAATCTCAGGCTACTTTGAAGATGTCCTTCAAAAGAAAAGGAGTGAAATAAGTTAGTGTCTCTTCACAAGAGCTTAGATAATACCAGAAGGGGCATGGCATATAGAATAGATATCAAGTCCACTTTTCAAGAATGACTACTCAAATGTTATATCTTGGGCATTTGTATCACCATAGAGTTATTGTATAATATTAGGACTAAAATGTCAATTACTTATTACTTATGTCAAAATTTTTCAAGGGATTTGGTTCTTAAAAATACAGGTAATATGCCCAATAAAATACATTGACTAGCATGAAAACCAAAGGAAATAATAGTTTGGAGTAACGGTCTACATTACTAGGGTTTTGAATTGTGAAATAATCAACAATTCGACCCATTTTATCCCTAAAAATAAACTTGAACTTGTCACTGGTTTTCATTGTCAGATCACTATAATTGACATTGTCGCTGGAGATTTCAATAGTGGCAAAGCTTATCTTTCTCTTGAAGCTGGAGATGGAGCTGTTGATGATGTTAGTAATATTGACTTCTTCTACTTCCTTAGAAGTTCCCTAGGTTATAGAGAAAGCCATTAGCTTATAAGTACTTGATTCAAAAACACACACACACACACACACACACACACACACACACACACACACACACAAACACACAGACAAACAAATAGATAAGTAAATAAGGAAGGACATAAAGATAAAAATACTGAGGCATGGTGCTTAATTACAAGTTTAATAAATAAAGTGGCATTTAGTGCTAAGAAATTGGTCTTGAAATTCAGATTTAGGGTTCTTTGATTTATATTTTAGTTGCCATCTTTAGTTTTCTGGCATAAAAATGGGAATGATAATTTTGGCTACATTAAGGAACATAAGATAATTAAGAAGGCCAATAGACAGTATCAGGAAGTAGGCCATGTGGTTGCCTTCTGATCTGTATAAAACTCTGTAATGAGTAATACCTTTCTTGGACCATAGAGCAGGACAGGTAAAGGATAGGAAGGCAATTGGGCAGGAGGACATTTTTCAAATGATTGATCTTAGCAATAGATTTAAAATTTGCATAACAACCACAAAGATGTGGGTTCAAGTACCTGCCCTGACATATACTGTCTGTATGAACGTGGGCAAGTTACTGAATCTCTCGGTGTTCTGGGCAACTTTCCAAGATTTTAAGTTGAAAAGGAGGTGCCATTTTGCCTTAGAAAAGGTGGTGTCCTCCTCATGGAGCTCCTTCTGGGTCCAATCCTTATTCCTGTCCCTCCTTCTTAGATGATAACTTCCCTCTGTAAATTATTTCCTATTTATCCTGTATAGTGGTTTCCTTTGCATATATTTGTTTGCATGTTATCTCCCTCATTAGATAGTAAACTACATGAGGGCAGGGACTATTTTTTGCCCCTTTTTGCATCTCCAGCATTTAGTCTGATAATGTCTGGCACATAGCAAGTGTATTGATTGATTGATGGCTACTTATGAAATCACCCAAGTTAGCAACTAAGCAAGGGGGAATTAAATTCTTTGTGTTATCTGACCATTCTTGTTCACTGTTTTCCCCACCTGGGAATAATATGAGGAATCAGCTCTGATATTTTGCTAATATAAGCTTAGATCTAGGGAGCATTTATATTTTTACATCCCTGTCAGGGGCTGATGGTTAAACTCAAAATTCTTACCCTGTCTTTGGCTGCCAGCTTCTGTGAGGAACTATAATGGGCAACTGCATATTCCAACAGGGCCCCAAAAACAAAGCTAAAGCAGATTCCAAGATATACATCAATGGCCTTTATAAAGCAGTTGGTACTAGGCAGAGATGTACGGGAACCAATCATCAGTGTTGTCATTGACAGTACAGTGGTGACACCTGAGAAATGAAACAGGAAAAATATTCTAATTTCAGTGGAAAAGACTTATTTTTTTCTCTTTCCATATCTGTGTGTGTGTGTGTGTGTGTGTGTGTGTGTGTGTGTGTGTGTGTGTATTCAGTTGAACTCTTTTCTGAAAAAATCCAGGAACAAGTGAAAAAGGGCTACAATAGATCCATTTTGTACAAGGATGGGCCACTTGATGTAAAAAATAATTCTGTTTGGAAAGATGCTACCCAACTTCTTACAGAGAAGTACTCGACTTAGATTGCATATTATATTTTGGGGGGTAGGGTAGGATATAACCAATATAGTAATTTATTTTGTTTAATTATACATGTTTATAACTAGAGTTTTGTTTTTTCTTTCTCAGTGTGGGTATGGGGGTCATAAGGAGAGAAAGTGAATTTTCTTTAATTGAAAAGAAAAGAAATTTGATTTAAAAAATTAGCCTTGGAGGGCAGAGGGAGTATTTAATATGCAAAATACATACATAATACATACATATATAATACTTTCTTCCACATTTTGACTTCACTGTTATAAATATATATTATCCTATGAGCTATATCTATGAGGAAAGTACCCTATGAAACCAAAGTCATAATAAAGGGAAGGATAGTGTCAGTGTAAATGTTGACTAGTCAGTTAGTATATCCTTCTTGAACCATCATTTCCATACTAGAAACTTACCAATGCAGGTTCTTGCAGGTACTGAATCAAGGGATATCCAAAAGGAAACCCAGGATAAAATGACTAGAAAAGTAGAAGGAACATAGGTTTCCAAAATAAAGTACAGGACATTTCTCCTAAGTTCAAATTGCAAGACCAGTCGGGTGTAATTTCCTAGAATATAGAAAATAAGAGATATAAAATAATATCATATCACTTAGAAATAACAGACTGTCACCTACTGGGAGGATTGCAATATATGAAATTGCATTTTGCAACAAATTCATTAAATTCTTTGACATGGTTGGGAAAAGCAATGTTTTGGCAACTCAAATAGGTTAATAGAGATTTTTCCTTTATGACATAATCAATAGCCAATTTCCAAAATGAGATAGAATAACAAAATATAATAGCCACATTATTCACTATACCACCTAGTTGTCTCTAGGCTTGCCTCTTTGGTGATTAAAAAAGCACTTAATATTAAATCTGGGCAATCATCTTAAACAGTTAATTTATTGCAATCATGAAAATTAGTTTTGAAAAGAGGAATGCTGAATAACAGAGGTATCTGCCTGTATATTTCAGTAGATAGATCCAGCCTAAGTTTTTCCTGAAAGGATGATGAGTGGAAAGGAGACGAGACAGTCAAGCCAGGAGTAGTGACTGTCAGTAGACCACAGAGAGAGGCAGAATTTATCCTAGGGGAGTTGGAGAGATCTAATTTGTGGTGGGTTAGATGGTAGTAGAGATAGGAAGGATATGGCATGGTGGACAGATAGGAAGCTCTGTTTGCCAAAATTTAAACCAGAGAATTTTAACTTGGATCAAGTATCTAAAATACCAGAAAAGTCAAGGAATACATAGAAGCCCTTTTTATGGAAAAAAATGTCTGTTAATTGAATCAAATTACTTTAGATGATATTGACTTTCTCATTTTACAATAAGGAAATCGAAGCCAGGACTCGACCTCTAATCTGTCATACAGAGAAAGGATAAAAATATAGGCCTACTGACTAGGTGTCAGTCCAGTGTTCTGTCTGTTGTAACACACTACTTCTGGATATTTAGATCCCTTCAGCTGACTTTGAAGGAAATCTTAAGAAACATTTAACCTCTACAACTTTGCCTGAAATCCTGAATTTTTTGTGACTTTAATTAATAATTTTATTTTTATTAGAAATAGAAGTTACTAGTCACCAAAAATTATTTGTGAGATTTAAAATTGAAACAATCTTGGATCATATTGAAATTTGAAAAACTACAAAATGTGAATGGATCCCAGATCTGGAAAATGCTGTTTGCTCAATCTACTATAGCTCCCATTCCAAGAAAGTAAAAATGATAAATATTTTTGAAGTTCATAAACATTGTAGAAGTAAGTATTATTGATGCTGCCACATCTTTCTTTTTACCTGAAAAATCATGTGCACATTTAAGAAACAATTATTGACAAACCTGAATCTGGTAAGGTATCTAATTGCTGAAATACTGTGAAACAATTTCTTCCTTTTGAAGTGTGTAAATAAACCCTGCTGATGTTGTAAGTTTCTGATACCTTCCTTACCTATCAACGCAGAATTAATTTTTGTGGTGGCAGAAAACCAATCCTCCAGTAAAACACAGAAGAAATATCATTTCAACAAAGTGATTTCAAGGTGAATTTTATGCATGTGAGAGCCTCAGGGTTTCACTGACTATTAGAAAATGACTTTGGATAAATGTCACTTTGCCTCAGAATTGGCCTAGAAATGTCTTCTTTTCCTTAGAGAGTTATTTCACTTCTGTGTTTTAAATGGACAGGGACAGACCCAATTCTCTTTTTCTCAGGAGACTTTTCTGTCCAGAAGGGCAGTGAAAAAAGTAAAAAGGATAATTGAAGATACATCTAAGTTCAGTAATCTTACCCTACCTCTATCTTTCCTCCTCATTTCAGTTATTTTTCCTTTTATTGAATTTCCTCTCTCATTTACCTGTTTCCTGTTGGGATTTAGTGACTAAGGTGAAATACCGTTGTACGGTATATTGAGCCAGTCGTAAATTTTCAAGGCCTCGAACAGAGTCGTTACCTCTCAGCCATGTAAACTCCACATCACTTCCATCATAACCCCCTGGAAAAAGAATCAGTATTAATATAATGTTGCCATATAAGTCAAATCCCATTTATGATTGAGCAGGTCAGAAAATGAATTAACTTGGATAGAATAAGAATAATGTGGGATTGGTCATTGAAAGTCTATCTTGGTGGAGTAATACAAAGTAAGTGCAAGGATTCTCTCTTGGTAATCCTTGAATCATTTTTAGAAATTCCTGTGGCAAGATAAAAATAAAGTGATATTTAGAAAACATTTCTCTTTGATTATTTAATGCCAATTGAAGACTCACAATGTATTGATTCCCATATAGACCTATGTAGTCTGTTGAAGTGCCATGAAAAGTCAGCTATTCATATATTCATTTGCTCAGGGCTATTTTATTTTTAGAGAGGAGATACATAGTTATAGCTTTGCTTTGAAAGTTTGGTTTAGAGACCTTCGGGTCATGTAACCAGCAACATGGTCCACACATTTTCCCTCATTCTTGCAAGCTTTCATACTTTCCTTAGGTAATTCTTAGGAATTATGTGTAAGAGAGAAAACAATTTCAGTTGTTCCCATTGTCTAAGATAACCAGAACTTTATCAAGGTAATAACCCAATGAGCTAACAGATAAGATTGATCCCTGATGGACTCATTCAGCATTCCCTACTACAATGGTCACTCTGCTATAGCAAGGTTACATAAATCTATCCATAGACTTGCAAAAGAACTTGACTCTCCCTACTCCTTCACCCTCTGCTATGGAAAGTGGGAAGTTGTTTTTGTTTTTTTTGCCTAGGATGTTGTGCTGTGATCAACCAGAGAATGAAGAGTATTGGGAACTAGGATGGAAAGCCAGTGTATGTAAAAATTCCACTACACCTGAAGGAAAGGGAACTGGCATCCAGATGAGGTCCTTTCTAGCCTCCATATATTGCAGAGATTTAAAAGTGCATTATTCCCCAGCAAGGGAGAAATCTGAGACAGCTTTGAGGTTTAGTTCCTAGGAAACTGTTATCAAAGAAGGAGACAGAAAATGAGGAGAAGAAAATCAGAAAAGGAGACCCTAAGGGATATAAGGAAAAAAGGACTAAAAGTACCAAAGATTTGATGAGAAAGAAAAGTCAAAGCCTTCAAATAGATAAGTAAATAGGGAAGGTATTAAAAGAAAGGAATAGTATGGTCTCCAGATCATCTAAGCAAGTCCAAACATTTCTGAAAAAAAAATTGCAGAGCTAATGAAAATAAATCAATACCTTATGAAGCAGAAGAACCCATGGACTCCCAAGAGAATTTAGAACAGCCTCAGAGTGTTCTCAAGTGATTCAAGAGAAAAATAATAATCACTTATGATCCACATAGCAAAAATAATCACTAGAATAGAAAGGCTTGAAACCGTGGTGGTATATCTCACCAAATAACAACAGAGAGAACAATTAATTGAAAATGTAAGTTCACAGAAGTGAAAGACAATTTGGAAAAAGAGGAGAAAGTTTGGATTAGGAATAAGGGTGGCAGATATCCCCCAATCTGACTCCCAACCTTTATAAACGTTGCTGGGGTATAAGGTATGTTCACCAAGATCATGGTAGGATGTCATCTGGGAATATTCATAGGGGAACACTTCAAAGGGCAGTGCTGAGTGTGTCATTCAAAAATAATCATACACTGATATTTGCTTCAGGGGTTGTCAATCCTGAAACACTCTATAGGGAATGCTCCTTAAAAAAAATTAACAAGTATTTATTGTGCTTCTACTGTTCTTGGGATGTGATGTTAGGAACTTAGGACTTTCACATTCTGATGATGGGTCAGAACGCAATTGTTTACGATTACTATATACTTATAATCCTAGCAAATTCTCTAACTGCTTCTGATGCCTGTACAACATATACCATTATTATAGATAAAAACCATTTTACTCTCACAAAATTATAGATCCACTTTTAAAGGTCGACAGATTCTAATTTTATACACATTGGCTGTGCTAGACACCTTTCAAGGAAAATTGACATCTCTTTCAAGCAAAGGGGATAAGAATCTACTTGCTAAATTGCTGAGAATTTTCTGATACAAGTTCCATTTGTACCCTTCCTTATAGCACCCCCAGTGCAATGTCACTTAACTAAAGTATAAGTGACCAAATGATCTCAAAGAAACTAAGGATGAAAGAAATCCTACTCTGGAATTAAAAAAAAAATTGCCCTGCAAATTCCCCAAACCATCAAATAAACCTTGTAGTGAATACTAGAAGATAATGAAAAGCCCAGGGGAATATTTGTGGGGTGGTGAAATGTTTCCCGATGGATAATTAAAAAACAACAACAACAACAACAACACCTTTTTGGCAAAAGTCCCGTTAACTACCTGCCTACTGTTGAACATTTAGTGAGTAGTCCTTCCTCACATTGGAGAGGCACAGGTAGTGTTTAAGCAGGCAGGCCATTGAATTTGTATTAAGAATCCAGCCTCAGGGATTTGAGACAAGCTGAAGTAGAATATATCAAGGGCAATTACTTTTTCCATGTGGGGAAAAAATGAGTTATCTTTTTGATAACCTGAAGTTTGACTTAGCCACCAAACAGCTGCACTGCATCAAGAAAGCTATTGCATTAATTTAATAAACAAGATAATTAATCTGTCTGTCTGAGTCTTTAATTAAATGTCTACCTTTGAAAAATGATGGCTGCTTCATAATGATTCTGTTATTCGAACATTTGCCCGTTTATACCCTTACATAAAGAATACTCAGTGGCCTCCAGTGCTTAACTAATTTTTCATCTCTTACATGTGCTGTATTTGATGCCCTGAGAAATTATCTCTGTTGAGTGAGTGCCCCTGGACACCAATCAAAAATGCCACTTTCTGAAGTTTCTGCAGTTTAGTGGTAGTTTCCATGGTGGTTGCTTAGGGATGCTTATGATAAATGAAGGATTGAGGTTAATTCTTTTCACATATCATTTCTGCTATTCATCATAAGAATATTACAGTATCCATTTAAATGTAGTTTTATTGGAATTATATGTAATATAATTTTTAAGAATGGCAAGCATGACTTCTGACTTCTGGGAGCCAAAGTGGGGAATAACCTGTAAATTTATCATAATTCTCCCATATTCATTTCTAAACAACTATAAAATAGTACCTTTCCAAACAAATTCTGGGAACACTGGAACCAGCAAAAAAGATGGGGATGAAAGTATCTTTTAGCTCAAAAAATTTGGAAGATTGGCAAGAAAGATTTGGCTTATTTGGGTAAAGGGGAACACAGTCTAGGACAGGAAATGTCCCAGCAAGCCAGACTTAGAAAAATGGATACTAAAATGGTCATAACATATAATTGGGGGAAAAATGAAAAAAAAAAAAAGTAGAAATCCACCAGATGTTCAAGTCCAGTGACTATTTCAAGAGATAATAAAGTCAATAAGAATGAAATTCCACCTTTGCAAATGATAATAGACTCTCCAAGATACTAATGTCTACATGATGTAATAAAGTGTTGGGAGGTCTCAACAACTGCATGATGGATAGCAGATTGGCAAGTAAGTTTTGTCATCTTGCTTTTTTGCACTTAGAAGAGCACCTGGCACATAATAGATTCTTAATAAAAGATTTATTGATTGACTGACGTATGAAGCAATGAGTTAGTTTAGAGAAAAATAAATTAAATAATGCTTATGAGATGACCAACTCAAGGTCAGCAGTTACAAAACTAAAAAAGTTTCTTGGGATTCATTTATAGATGAGAGTCCTTAACATCTGACTCAGATATATCTGAGAAAATGTCTTAAGAACACAGATGTTAATAATTTTTTTTTAACAGTAATCATTCCTCATTTCTCTGATGTACCCTTGTGTCTTAAATTTTTGGTGGCTTGTAATACAATCTAATTCATAAAAGTTCATAAATAATCTAATTCATAAAACCCAAGGATATAAAAGAATACATAGATACAGAAAAAATCACCCATGTAAACAAAGTCATAAAGATGAAAACTGACATTTACATAGTGACTCCTAAAATAGAAAGATTTTAGAAATAAAACAGAATTTATATTGTTGCACTTGTGCTATGAAATACTATGTACAATCCTAGTTGCTGTATCTCGAGATACTTGAATTAAATTGAGAAAAAATCTAAGAGAAAGAAAATTCAAATGGCCAAGAGAAATGAATAAATTCTGAATGAGAGTAAATTAAACATAATTGGGTTTTTTTTTTAGTTAACAAACATGAAGGCCTTGGACAATATGTGAAATTATAGAATGAGAATGGGAATTGATAGGGTAAGCATGGGACTATGTATTGTCCCATATTAATAGATGTATCTATAACTTCTGTCCTATTGCTTTTGAGAGGTGAGCAATGCAGGTCAATTCACTTATGAAGAATAAAACAACTAAAAAACAAAAAACTAAGCTCAAAGAGTTTAACCTTAGTAAAACTAAACAAATGTCCTGTGGCCTCAGAACAAACTTTTAAAAGATTTGGTGGAAAGAGAGCGACAAAGATAGGGACTCCACCAAAAACAGGGAGCCCCCAAATGAATTGGAAACCCTGGTAGAAGAGTTCAAGAACCAAGAACTTTTGCTCAATAATGTATGGAACTGTAGGAATACTGCTGTTAGATTTTTGTCAAAAAGGGCAGAATTATAGCCAGAAAACTCTGAACTCCCCTTTTAACTTTTATTACTTTCTTATACTCACTCTACATTCCTGTCAGAACAATCTATACTCTGCTTAATATACATATATGCATATAATATACATATTAAGCAACTTTTTGCCTTCATTTCTTTACTTATACTATTCCCAATGTCTGTAATATCCTGACTTTTCTCTTGTATCTCACAAAGCACAGTGTTTTATAGTTCATTTATCATGTAATGGTGTATAATAATTACCTGTAAGCTCCATAAAGTCAAGGACCATGAGTTATCTAAACTTTGCATATTCCTAAGTGTCTAGCACATCAGTACTTAATATTTATTGACTGAAAGAATGAGTGAATCTATCAGATTGCAGAAAGTAGAGACCGACCGTTTCTTTGTTATTTTTTTATCTCTCCCAGTACTTAGCACAGTATTTTTCACTTAAATTCTTAAAATGCTATGATTTCATCTGTTGGGATACTTTTTTCATAAAACATCCCTACTATGCCTTAGTAGCCATTTTCATGAGTTCCTAGAGCCAGAAAAATCTGATGACTTAGTAGCCAGTCTTTTGGGGTGAAACCTCTAAGAATTTAATTGGATTGGCTCCTTGGATCAGGTACACCATCTATATTCATTTCTAGCTTGGTAGGAGCTTGGGAGGTTTTTACTTGCACGTCCTTTGACAACTCCAAGGCTATCTCCACATCAGAATATAGTACTCACTGGGAATTTACACAGAGCAAACACTAACAAAGGTTGAAATAAAGTATTTACCAAATTCTATAATATTAGAACTGGGTATATAAGGGAGGGTGGGAAATTGAAGTTGGAGTGGGGAAAAAAGACAGCACAGTTATCCTCACAATTGCTTCAACAAAGACCTAAAAAAGTGCCAGACTTAGCTGTAAAATCTAAGTAGTAGATTGACCCCAAAAGTGGATCATTTTTCTAGATTACATTAGCCTAGGGAGATGGATAGAAATCAGGAGGCAATAGGGATAGGAATGCACTATGTGGATCCTTCTAACCCAGGAAGTATACTGGGCCATGAGGCTGTACACTACAGTAAAAAATGATTGTTGCTACAGAAGAGACTGTTCTAGCCAAGCAGTTTTGTAAGAAATAAGTTTTGTAAGTTTTGTAAGAAATAAGAACAAGAGACTACTGGCAGCTCTGTCCCTTTGACCTTAGAACTAAGTCATGCAGCCATTATGGACTAAAGAGGGGAGATGGAATAAACATCAGAAGACTGGGGCAAGAGCATTAGCAAGGTTTGATGCTTCTTCCTATATCATCTAATCTGATCTTCACAACAACTATGAAAGATCAATACTTCACTGGCTTCTATAAGGTCATACAGCTCTGAGGTGTTAGAAGTAGAAACTGAACATGGTTTGTCACAAAATATTCTTTCCACTATACCACAAGTGATGGAATAGATAAATTCATAAGAATGTTTAAACAAATGTATAGATTAGAAAGTAAAATTGTGCATGTTCAATGGCCTAGATAAGACAAACTATTACACTATTTGCCAACATGTCTTTTGGAGAGCTAGTTGTTAAATCTTTACTAGCACAGCATTGCAGAAGCTTTTACACATACTCCTCCTCCTGATGATGATGATGACAGCTAGACTTTGCATAAAGCTTTAAGATTTGCAAAATGCTTTATAAACATATCATATCTGCTAAGTGAAATGAATAGAACCAGAAGATCGCTGTACACTTCAATGCTGTATGAAGAAGTATTCTGATGGAAGTGGATATCTTCAACATAAAGAAGATCCAACTCACTTCCAGTTGATCAATGATGGACAGAAACAACTACACCCAGAGAAGGAACACTGGGAAGTGAATGTAAAATGTTAGCACTACTGTCTATCTACCCAGGTTACTTATACCTTCGGAATCTAATACTTAATGTGCAACAGGAAAATGGTATTTACACACATATATTGTATCTAGGTTTTATTGTAACTCATGTAAAATGTATGGGATTGCCTGTCATGGGGGGGGGGGGGAGGGAATTAAGGGAGGGGAGGAATAATTTGGAGGAATGAATACAAGGGATAATATTGTAAAAAAAAAAAATTACTCATGCATATATACTGTGAAAAGAAAAATTCTAAAAAAAAAAAAAAAGAGAGAGAGAGAAAAAAATAAACATATCATATCAGTTCTGTTAGAGGCAGTTCAGTGGGGCAGTAGATAAAGAATGGTGGGCCTGCAGTTAGGAAGATCTGAGTTCAAAGCCTCAGACTCTTATTAGGTGTATGACCTTAGGCAAATCACTTAACTCTGTTAGTCTCAATTGTCTCATCAGTAAAATGAGCATGATAATAGCAGCAACCTTCCAGAGTTGTTGTGAAGATCAAATGAAATGATAATTGTAAAGCTTTTAGTATTTTACCTGGTACACAGTGAATGCTATATAAATGTTAGTCATTATTATTCTGTTTGGTTCCCTGTTAGAAGTCTGGTTTATTCTAATGCATTTCACCCTCTTTTAATCTTATCGCATTTCTCATTTTATTTTTTTCCTTCTCTCTATCTGATAGAAGTTATGTAGAAAAATTGTTGATTGGAGCTTTTGACTATATCCTGTCTCCTTCAGTTTCTTATTTTAAAAGTATCATAGTTCTACAAAGAAGTAAAGCAGTAAAGATTGCTGGGAACCTGCCACAGAAAAGTAACTTCATTAAAAACATTTCCTTTGCCTGTGAGGACCAAAATTATCTAAAAAACCTTGGTACCAACATGTAATTATGCTCCAAAGAAGGCCTAACAGTCAAAGATTTTCTTTCTTTTGTGGCGCTCCTCAAATCTCCTGGTGAGAGCAGTCAAAAGGGCTCTTGTCATCCTGGATTAATATCAAGAGCAGACACCAGATACAGTTGATGTTCCTTTTTTTTTTGCTATTAAACAGATTTAAAGTCAGCCATGAAAATAATCTCAAGGGCTCACAGGATATTATACTCACAGCTCTCCAGCTGTAGCTTGCACGTCTGTGTGTCCATGGGATATTTAGATAAGTCCATGTTACATGTAACAGTAGTAGTAATTCTGGGGGAAAAAAAGAGCCTGAGTTTCAGAAAGCATGTCCTAAGAGGATGCCTTATAAAGAATGTTTTCTCTTCTAGTAGTGAGGCCCTGAGGACTTTTAGCTTGATTCTTGAAGTGAACATGTGGTTTGGACCCTGCATCGAAAGCACCACTAGGGTTCTGGGTGACAAATGACATTTCAATGTCTCTGCTTGAAGCTTAGATACTGTTAAGGGAGCATCAAGAGAAACAGGTCCCAGTAGGGGGAAGTTGAAGTGTTTCTAATTTAGAAGCAACACATTTACTAATATCGTCCATTTGTATAATGGTTTAAAGTTTTCAAGGAACTTCTCCATCAGCTGTAGTAGTAGTAAGGAAAAATTATTACCTTTATTTGACAGTTGAGGAAACTGAGGCTCAGAGAAGTCAGTTCAGTCATTTTTCAGTTGTGTCTGACTCTGTGTGACCCCATTTGGGGTTTTCTTGGCAGAGATACTGGAGGGATTTATCATTTCCTTCTCCAGGTCATTTTACAAGTGAGGAAACTAAGACAAACAGGGTTAAGTGACTTGCCCAGGGTCATACAGCTAGTAAGTGTCTGAGACTATATTTGAACTCAGGAAAATGAGTTCTCCAAGTCCAGAGTTCTGTGCACTATGGCATCACATCGCTACCCAGGAAATTGCTTAAGATCACAGACTTGTTTAATGGCACATAGGACAACAGTCTAGATTTACTATGTCCCAAGCCATGCTCCTTCCACCGGACCACATTGTCTCACTCACTGACTCCAAAGTTAGACATCTTGGGTTCTAAAACTCAAAGTTTACAATTATTATTGTTTACATAATTTACCATGTTTAAGTTTCTATATAGGGCTAAAACTCAGTTTAATGTCATACATTTTTACCCCCACTCCTTTTTTTTCCCACTATTTCTACTGGAAAGAGGGAAATGGAGAATACAGAAATCTAGTTATTTCTTGTTTTCTGAAACACATGTTAGAGTGGTACTTACTATGAAATTCCAATTTTAATGTCTCCTTTCTAGACCTTAAACTCAGTCACGAGATGGGTTTGTTTTCTCTCTTACTTTTCTGAAAATCAGTACACCATGGTTCTAGTCCTACCTTCCTTGTTTAAAAAAATTGTATAACCCTGAGATTGTCATTTACTTTCCCTGAATCTCAGTTTCCTCCTCTGTGAAATGAGACAGTTGGAATGGATGATTTCTCTGATATCTTCCAGTTCTTAAATTATAAAGAACATTGGCCTCAGGTCAGTGGGTATCTGCTTAAATGTATGTACAAAGGTGCCCTTGCAAAGGAGAAATAATACATCATACAAAGGAAGCCTCTTGGATTCCTCCCCTAAGCCCACAGAAACCTGTATATTTTGGTAAATTTAAATTATATGGGAAGGTTCAATTGTTGTAGGGAATAAGGACATAAACAGAGATTGGCAAAGAAAATGTCTGTCTGAGTCGTGTATGTCTGATTCATTTTTAAATTTTCTGGGAAAACAGCTAAACCTGCCTGGCCCTTGAATCCACTGATTGTCACCAGTTTGTACCTACAGACAGAGCTACCTGAGAGCATACAAGACAGTGCCATTGGAGAATAATCGAATCAGTCGGTTCCCCACAGTGACTTCATGTAGGAAAGACTTTTTGGATTCCACAATGTAGGTGTCAGGGACCCAGAGAAACTCAACAAGTCGAGCATCCAGAGTAAAGCTCTTGTTGCCTTCAAATACCAGCCGCTGATCGGTCCATCGCTGCCTCAGGTAGATGGTTGCAGTGTAGTCCTAAGGAGAAAGTTTTTATAGGAGTGATGGTGGGTAAATCACTGGAGTGAGACTTGGGAGGGCAAAGGATTGGGGAGGGACTTTTGGAAGGGTGTGTGAATTGGATTAGAAGGGTGGGGAGATTTTTGAATGGGTGGGTGGGGAGAGAAGATAAAACAATTGGGATAATATAAATAGAGAGAGGAAGAAAATAGTAAAAATAAAATGGAAGGAAATTCACAAATAGTCATTCTAAATGAATGTGAATGGAGTGTTACAATAGTTCTCTTTGTAGTGGCAAAGAACTGGAAATTACTGGGATCCTCATCAATTAGGGAATGGATGAACAGATTGTGGTATATTGTAGTGATAGAATACTACTGTGTTGTAAGAAATGATGAGCTCAATGATCTTAGAAAGGCAAGGAAAGGTTTGCATGAAATGGTGAAGAATGAAGTAGAACCAAGAGAACAATAGCAATATTGTTTTAAGAATGATTTTCAGCGACTGTCATTCTATTATAAATACACAAACAAAAATAAAGAACATGAAGAAAAGAAAAAATAAAGGAATCTGAGTAAGAAACTTAGAAACTACTTTTTACACACAATCCTCAAGTTAAGATCAAAAAGGAAAGCATGAGAGACATATATGGATATAATTATTCAGGAACCCTGGCTATGGCAGCCAGTGTCAACAAAAGAACAAGCCAACCTTATTTATTTGGGTCAGTAACTTGAAGAGGTAAGCAAAGACCTTTTTCTTCATAAAACTCAATCAAATAGTTTAGCTTGTTCTTTGAATAAAACTTACATTTCTCTAGTTTAGCTCTGAGGTCTGTCTGAATACAAATACCAAGTATTAAGTTTGCCCATAGGTTGGATGTTTGAGGCCCCCATAGTTAGTCCACAATGCAGTCTAGGCCTTCTCCACGATACTGGCTCACATTTGAATAGCACATTAAGGTTTGTAGGGTGTTTTCCTTATTATAACTCTATGATATAGTTAGTACCAGTGTAGGTACCACTATTTTCCAGATGAGAAAAAGGAGACTCAGATAGTTGTTACTTGAATTGCTCAAGGTTAGTATTTGAACTCCATTCTCCTGATTCCAAGTCCATCACTTTTTCTGCTATCCTACTAAATGAACTAATCTCATCAAGTTTTGTTTTACAAATTACAAAACTATTGAAAGATATTAATTGCAAATCTTTACCCAATTCCTCCCTACTCTTAGGGATTATATGATGTCAAGTATTCATTTATGCATTTTTCCCATAACCCCAACTTTCTCTTTTAAAATACTAGGATTTTTTGGATTATAAAAGAGGAAAGGACCCACACATGCAAAAAAGTATTTGTAGCAGCTTCTTGTAGAGGCAAGGTTTCTGATGTTTAAAACTTTTTGTATTATTGGAGACCATCTATGAGATGTAAAAACAAAGTTAATCTGTTGTGGCATAAGGGAGAAAAAAAAGGCACTTACCATGTTACTTTCTGAAATGCTAGAAATACTGGCAATGTCAAGTGTCAGTGCTATTTGAACAGGTTCTCCTGGGAAAGAAGAGAGATAGAAAAGGATGACATGAGGATCAAAATGTGAGATTTTCTTTTTTCCTTCTTCTTTTTTTTTGGGAGATCAATACGTGAGCAATTTAAAGCCAAGGGATAATAAGTGATTATACCAGTGATGTCATTGGTAGAGGTAAACGGGCTCTATCATGGTCTTCCTCACTTCTAGACCTGCTTTCTGTAAGGAGGTATTTATGTTTTGCTAGAAAGGGTTTCCAGAGAAGAGTCTGCATGTAGTACAGCACCAGATCAATGGTCTCCAAAGTGGGGGCCTTGAATAATAATAATAGCTAATATATAGCACCTTCTATGTCCCAGACACTGTGCTGAGAGCTTCACAAATCTTATCTGATTATTGCAACCCTAAGTTATTATCCCCATTTTACAGGTGAGAAAATTGAGGCAAACAGAGGTTAAATGGCTTGTCCAAGGTCACACAGCTTGTCTGGGTCTTCCTGACTCCAGGCCTGGCATTCTTATCCATTACACCACCCACTGTGCTACCCAGATTTCTCAAAACACCTGCTATGCACTAGGCACTGTGTTAAGTACTGGGGATACAAAAACAGGCAAAAGGCTGTTCTTGCCACACTTTGATACCTAGCTGCCTTCAATGAACCCAGAAGGATGTGGCTTGACTCCCAAAGGTGAATGTGATAAACCAAGGGGAGAATGGGAAAATGAGGCAGCTGCCCTTTACCCCATCATAGCCAATTGTGGTCTCATCTCCAAGACAACTCTAACACCCCCTTAAATACTCTTACTTTACCTCTGCCCACCATTGGCCCACTGAGGCTATATGTAACTTGAGTTGTTATAGTCAGAGGTTTATCATTTTGTTAATTGTCTAGACAAAGTGATGGAGAAAATGTTAAAAATAAGGTTAAATTTAAAAGTGTATTGTGTATAATTTCCCTTCCCTCCAAGATCTGATTGTTAAACATTTACTGGCACACCTATCCCAACTCAGAGAGAATGAACAGAAAAATTCCCTGCCCATCCTTACACTCTGTTCTCCCCACCTTCCAGTCTCCCTTTGCCTCAGGATTATAGTAGGAACCCCTCAGCTAAGGCTCCACAATCAGGGTAGCAACCCCACTACCCTCTTGATTTAATTGATTGAAAAGAGTGAATAGCCCAGGATAAATAGACAGGTATGAGTTATGAATACATTTCCCTTCCCCCCCAAACATATCCTTCTAAACTTCCCTTGGTTACCCAGGTACTCAGTTGAGGGTACCACCATTATTCCAGGCACACAGAATAGGAATTGTAGTATCTTTATTCATTTTCCATCAACTTATAGGTCTAATCAGTTGCTAAATCTTGTCATTTCTAACTCAGTCTAACTCACTCTTCTACTCAGCAAACTCCAACAGCCTCTTATTGACTCCAGGGTCAAATTTGTTTTTATCTTTATTTAATTTTTGAAAAATTTCTCTTTTAAGTTTTTTAACTTTATTGGTATAATATTAATTAATGGTATAATAATAAGTGTATTTAATTTATAAATAAATAGACATTAGCTATTCGATTTTTTTTTTTTTTAACTAAGAGGTACATGATGGAAAAAAGTTTGAACACTACTGCTATAGAGATTCAGCAGAAATTTGTACCATCATGATCTTGTTACTAAAATAAAGATAATCATCATTCTTAAATCACAGGGCTAGAACTCAAATTGGCATGATGAAATGAATTTGGTTTTAAAATACCCAGTAGTAACTCTGTCTGGGAAATACTGAGATGAATCTCCATTCCTTATTATCTTCCCTCTGGGAGGGAAAGACAGGGATCTGAAATCCTAAGTGATGACCTTACCAAATGTAGGCCATATCTATCCAGCAAACTTCATTCAATTCAATTATACAAATAATTATTAAGTACTAGAAGGCGAGAGACAATATATATATATATATATATATATATATATATATATATGTTTTTTTTTTTTCCCTGAGGTAATTGGGGTTAAGTGACTTGCTCAGGGTCACACAGCTAGGAAGCGTTAAGTGTCTGAGATCAGATTTGAACTCAAGTCCTCCTGACTTCAGGGCTGGTGCTGTATCCACTGTGCTACCTAGCTGCCCCAAGAGACAATATTTTGAAGTAGAAGGAAGAGTAGGCCTTCAAATCAAGAAATCCCTGGCTTCAAGTCTTACCCTGATATAAACTAGCTATGTGATTGTAGGTAAAACTTCCCAGTCTCCCAGGAAATCTCTGATTTGTTTTAGAGAATTTAGAGAGAGAATTTCTACTATGGGAAAGAAGAAATCACAGATCTGCACACTTCTCTTAACTTCCTCCCAAAATGTTCAGAGTACTAAATTAAGTATAACAGCATATAAAGATAAAGAAGGTCTCATTTTATTAGGTTTAATTTTTGTATTTGTTTCATTATGAAAATTTTCTGTTTGTTGGCATTGGTAAATTAATATGTAGGTAAAGAAAAATAAGGACACTATTCTATTACCCATTATGATACCTCCTTCTTAGGGACAGAGGATGTTTGTTGAAGTCATAGTAATAACAACAATATGCTATGTATGTGCATGTGTATGTATAATATCTTAAGATTGGCAAGACACTTTGTATACATTATCTCACTTTACCCTTATGACTTTTGACAAATACAATAGGTATAATTATTCCCATTTCACAGATGAGAAAAGTGTAGCTCTGATCAATGAAATGATTTGTCCATGGATCACACAAATTGTAAAGTTGAGTTCATTCCCAAATTTTTTCTGAGTACAAGTCTGGTGCTTTTATCATTGCACCAAGTTTCCAACATAGTTATTGGTTAAGTGCTAAGTGCTGTTTGTCAGGGATTTTCCTCAAGGTCCTTCCATATCTTAATTCTGCCACTAATTAGCAAGAGGGGTTTTAAGAACTTTTCTCTTCTCTGAATTTCAATGTCCTTATCTCAATGAGATGGTTCAACATAATTCAGTGAAAAGAGCAATAGCCAGTGCAAGAATGTTTGTGGCAGCCCTCTTTGTGGTGGCCAGAAACTGGAAACTACGTAGATGCCCATCCATTGGAGAATGGTTGGGTAAATTGTGGTATATGAATGTTATGGAATATTATTGTTCTGTAAGAAATGACCAGCAGGATGAATACAGAGAGGCTTGGAGAGACTTACGTGAACTGATGCTGAGTGAAATGAGCAGAACCAGAAGATCATTATATCCTTCAACAACAATAGTGTATGATGATCAATTCTGATCTTCAACAATGAGATGAACCAAATCAGTTCCAACAGAGCAGTAATGAACTGAACCAGCTACAGCCAGCGAAAGAACTCTGGGAGATGACTATGAACCACTACATTCCCAATCCCTCTAATTTTGTTCACCTGCATTTTTGATTTCCTTCACAGGCTAATTTTCCACTATTTCAAAGTCCGATTCTTTTTGTTCAGCAAAACAACAATTTGTTCATGTATACATATATTGTATTTAATTTATACTCTATCCTATTTAACATGTATTGGTCAACCTGCCATCTTGGGGGGGGGGAGAAGGAGGGGAAAAATTAGAACAAAAGCTTTGACAATTGTCAATGTTGTAAAATTTACCCATGCATGTATCTGGTAAATAAATAAAAAGAGCAATGGCCTTGGAGGGGGAAGATTAGGTTCATAACCCACTTCAGCTATTTACTACCTGTCTGATTTTGTACAAATTCTCTAATTGGAGTGGCCTTCAATTTCTTCATTTCTAAAATGAGGGATTTGGCTGAAGTGACTTTTGAGATCTTTAGAAGTTTAAATTATCACTAGATGACTATGATTAACATGAGCAAATTGAATTACCTCAAAGGCTTCTTTGGCATTAGGTGAAGCCAATGACTTCTTTGTCACTGGGTAAAGTTTATGAACCCATTTTCAGAATTTTTTTTTGTTTTAAATTCATGATAAAAAAAATGCTTAAATACAATGAGTGAAGATAATATTAAAAATAAAGATTTTCCCCATTAAAGTTCATGTATCCTCCAAAATCTATTCAATGAACCCAGATTAAGAATCTCTGGATTAGATAAATTTTAAGTCCTTTAGGGGAAAAAAATTACCTTTGAAATTCTGCTTTCTAGTTAGTTGCAGAGTTTGGGTCCCTAGTATTCTTACTCCTGGCCCATATATTTTCCAAAAGAAACCACACCTCCCTAACTCACTTTGGAAGCAGTCAATTTGGACCTAAGACCTGAGATGCAAAGTTAACTGTTATTGATATTTAATAATTTAAAATGCCAAAACAGAAATTGAAGAGAATGTTATATCTTTTAGACATTTTGTTAAATTTAAATAAAAATATATATTGACAGAAAATGTAATGCTGAAAAAAGGACTGGAAAGACTTAGTGAAGTACAGCTTCAATTTTTGGAATTATGCAGGTCACCCAGAGGAGTAAATATTCTGGCTTTGGAGATAAATGGATTCCCACAGTTCGCCCCCTGACCCTTTGAAGCATTCTGGTTAATCTAATAAGAGCAATAATAGAATTTATATAGTGCTTTAAAGTTAGCAAATGTTACACATGTTAACTCACTTGATCATCACAAAAACCCCTTGAGGTAGATGTTATTATGATCATTTCTATTTTACAGATGAGGAAAAAGAGGCAGGGTCCTACAGTTAGTGTCTGAAGCAAGATTTGAGAGTTATGATCTTTCTGACTCCATGGTACCACCATTGCCAGTGAATGAGAAACTTTGTAATAAATTTTTTATAATAAACTTTCAATTCCAGTAATCTCTAGGAAAAAAATTTTGTATGTTAGAATGCCAACAGGTAGGAGAGGAGTAAGACTCCCAAAAGAACTCCTACGCACTGAAAATGGGTAGTAAATACCCTGGGAGCTCCAGGTTTGCTGTGTTTTTGAATGTGTTTGTGAATGTAATGATTTCTTTTGGTTTTTGTTTTTCCCCCTTTAGTAATAAAATTAAACTGTGCCACCAGAGGGCAGCTTCCTCCCAGGAAATTTTGGCCAAGACAGAAATCATAGGAGCTATTCACTCAAGCATTTGCCAGGAAAATTTGAGCTTACACATAATTTGTGACATCTAGGGAATTTTAGGATCCCATCTGTCTGGATGGGATGTTCTGGGTGGGTCTGTACCAATGAGGGCTGAAGTTAGTAATGAACTTCCCCCCCCCCCCCGGGTTACATTTTAAAAAGGCAGTATCTAGTATAGTTAGAAGATCTGATACTCTTTCTCCCTTTCTCTGTCTGCCTTTCTTTCTGTCTGCCTATCTATCTATCTATCTATCTATCTATCTATCCATATCTGTAAAATAGGAATAACAATACCTGTCCTAGGTTCATAACAAGATTATTGTAAGAACCAAATATGATCATTTATGTGACAGTGCTTTGAAAATTCTAAAACAATTTATGCTGTTAGAATATGGAGCCTTTCCTAATATCATAGATGCATAAAGAGGTAAATATGAATGTCCAAGGTTATATGAAAAATTATTTGTATTTTCATCCTCAGACTTTTTCATTCTTATCCTTTTCTCCTATTTTTTAAAAAGTAAATTTAAAAAGAAAGCCTATATTTTCTCCCCTCTGGGTACCATACTTGTCTTTTTTTATTGATCACTATTGTAAAATATGATAACCTACCACCAAAATTGGGTCTGAGAAACTTGTTATATCCTGCAGTGAGATTCTCAAAACCAGGCAATGAGAGTTTGTCATTCCTGTTGGTCTCGATATTAGATTGATTCCCCTGGATGCATATTCTGGAACAGAAAGAAAGTTTTGTTAGTTGATGAGTGTGTGTGTGTGTGTGTGTGTGTGTGTGTGTGTGTGTGTGTGTGTGTGTGAGACAGATGAGAGACAGAGATTGACAAAGATGAGAGAGACAGAGATACACATACACACACACAAAGAGAGAGAGAAAGAGAAAGAACAAGAGAGAGAGACAAAGAGAGAGAGACAGAGAGATGGAGAGAGACAAAGAGAGACAGAGACAGAGAGAGACAGAGAGAGAAACAAAGAGAGACAGAGAGAGAGAGAGAGAGAGAGAGAGAGAGAGAGAGAGAGAGAGAGAGAGAGAGAGAGAGAGAACAGTAGAATGGTAACTTCCAAATGTTCTTTAATGTCAGCATTCTTTCACTGTGGATGTATCCCATAGATAAGAGTACCTCATGTATCAGCTAGTGCAACTCAATTCAAATTCGAAACCTTGAGTGTGTTCCTGCTGGACAGGAAAGACTTCTACTTCTGACATAGTTCATGGGAAATTTGCCCAAGAGCAAATCCAAGGAACTATATTGCACTCACAAGTGTGCTTGGTAGAAATGACTGCTTTGCTTGGCCTTTGTTTGTTTGATAAAGCAAAGCTGCCAACTCCTAGGCCTTGCCCACCGTTTAAAATTCATAGGCATAAACCATTTTTGACCAAGGAGGTTTTGTGGTAATTCAGTTTACCTTGAAGCCAAGATACAGAGACACACAAAGATCCAATGGTGGAAGTTGTAATACATATTGGGAACCTTGTAAGGCAGAAAGATGAGTCACCTGTAAAATCAGAAAGGACATTATGAGAGGAATGAACATCTGAGGGGGACATACACATTTCACTTGTCAGTGTTTTGAAGGAAGGATGATTCTTGAGAATAGTAATCAAGCACACTCAATCTGAGGGATTTTTGCTTTAGACAGGGGACGGACTAATGGAGCCATAAAATGCTCCTTCCAATTCTATGGCTTTATATAGAGGATCCCAGTTCCAGGAACCACATACAATATAAGTGCCTTAGGAATTGTGCTCTTTTAAAAAGGATCGCATTAAAGACCAGCCCTAAACAAAGTCAGAGACTTTATTATTCCAGCATGAGTTCCATATTGATCCCATCTGCCAGATCCCTTCTGTGCTGAGTGAGGTGTGAGACCACAGGTGATCCAGTGTAATGCTCTTCGTTCGGTTTTTTGGGGAATCTGGAGGTCTGGGAGCAGCCTTCGTTTCAGTTCAGTAATCACCACACGAGCAGCCAGGGGTTAAAGTCCAGATCCTTTATTGTCTCTTTCAAAGTCTTATCACCTTTCTTGGGCCCGGTTAGCTTTCTTAAAGGCCTTCTGGAGTCTTGCTTTCACTGGAGAAACTATGGAAGGGAGCCTGCCACCACAGGGTGTGAGATGGAGTGAGTGAATCTGAGTCCAAGGGCTTGTGCTTCAGCCTCCCGTCTGCTTGTCTTCTCTAGCTCCCTCATGAACCTGGCTGAGGCACCCAGCTTATATGCTCTACACTGAGTATAAACCAATCATTATAGGAAGCCATTATTTGTTGTCAGATTAAATCGATCATACTGACCTTAGAGAACTATTAAGCACCAGGCTAAACTAGATAACCATCGTCTCATCAGTTCCCCTGAGTTAGCACCTTGTAAGAATCCTTGTTTCCAGTTCAGAGTTCTGGCCCATCCCAATCCAGGACAACTTTTGCAATGGATTTTGTGATTTTGCTAGAAGGGAAATCATATTATGGCATCCACGTGGCTTGGATCCAGACCTTCTCCATGCCTGTTGTCTGACATTATGTCAAGTTTTGTTTCTGTTGTGAAGAGACAATGAATGACTATGTGGGGCTTTGGTTGTGGTCTGGTCCCAGAGGTAGGGATGGCCAAGTGCTACATTAAATATCTGAGGACACGCTCGTTGTTTTTTTTGTTGTTTTCTTTTTGTTTTTTTGTTTTTTTTTTCCAGATCTATCAGCTCTCATCTGGTGCAGACCCCCAGCCGGAGTCTGTGGATGTGTGCATGTGTACTTGTAAGCACATGAGGACTGTCACGGAAGTAGGACACAGGGGGTCTTGACTTCATGAGCCTAATTAGGAATGAATGTCAGAAACTGTTCTAAGAAAGCAAATCACAAAGATAGTCCCGAGATCACTTATCACACTTCTGACAGTGGAATGGAGAGTCCCAAGTCTAAGTTTCCAGGGCTCCAGTGTTCTGGAAACTCTTGTGTGAGTGGGTGGTCTGAGGGTCTCTCTGGGAATGGAACCTCTCTGGAGCAGCAAAGCTCAATAATGAGGATCCAGGAAATTCAATCCCTATCATCCTAGTTCTCAGAGTAAATTAAATTTATGATCTTACCAATCATTAATACCAAGAATATAGTCATCTTTCTTTACCTACCTTTTAATTATGTAGATAACAAGTTCCTTTCTTCCCCTCCCCTAAATGTCCTCATCAAGATTTTCTTCCTTTGCCAACATCCTAGACCTCCTATAATAGCTTCTCTGTCCTTGGTGACTTCCTGACTTATTTGTCTTCAGATCTCTTTCATTTCACATTACTTAGCGGTTGGTTGCCTTTTACTCCCACTTTCATTACTTTTTCTTTCAGAGGGAGATAGATGACATAGTTAAAAGAGTTCTGGGCCTGAGTCGGGAAGACCTGAATTCAAATTCTGCCTCAGATATTTACCAACTGAGTGACTCTGGAGAAGTAAGGCAACCACCATATGCCTCCGTTTCCTCAATTATAAAATGGGGAACATAATAGTACCAAAGATTATGGAAAGAACTTGGCACAATGCCTGGCACAGAATTAGGTACTTAATAAATTTTATTTTCTTCCTTCCATCCCTCACAAACCTGAAATAACTTACCGCTTCCAATTCTCCTCTAGTTTTAAATTTCAAAATTATCCTCAAATCTATTCCCTGTGGGAAAGCTGACCCAAGGAACTCCAATAAGGTACAGTCATTTTGTCCTCCCTTTACTTGCCTACCTCCACCCTTCTTTCTCAGACTCCTGAAAAATTCACATGTTTTTGGAACTAGAAGGAAACTTATAAAGTTCATATAGTTTAGCCCTCTCTCTTTAACTTTACAGATGAGGAAAATGGGCCTATAAAGATGAACAACTGTTTCAAAACCATAGGCAATGGTTTTAATTAATGGTTTTTTAAGGCATTGGCAAAGTAGTGCCTAAACCCAGGTTTCCTGAGTCTAGTCCACATTCTATTCCACCATCTGCTTCCTGACTCCGCTCACTTGTATAAGTCTGAGCTCATACAGTTGTTGGAGGTGACTACTGAGATCATGAGCCATGAAAGGGAGGGTGGGATCTGAATGTGACTTCATGGTGAAAGGATATCCCCCAATTCCCCAAACATTTAGAAAAGGATGAAATGATCATAAAATCATAGATTTATAGTTGGAAGGCTCCAATCAGGCCACAAAGTCCAAAACTCTCATTTTATAGAGAAGGAAACTAATCTTGGAGAGGTTAAGCGACTTGCCTTGGATCCATTAAATATCAATTATTGTAAGGAGGGCCTACTTAATTGCTCTGTACTTTCTTGTTTGTTTTCTCTAAGCAGAAACAGCTCTATGGGAAAAGAGATGGTTTCCATCCTCCCTCCTTCCCTCCTCTTTCCCACTAAAGGCATCCTAACCTTTTAAGTCTCCAACTTTGTTGAGGAAACAGGAGGAAGTTTTTTCAGTTCTCAGTTATCCATCAAAAGGAACCAGCATATTCAATCAAAAGACTAGCTTAGATGAGGTTAAAGTTTTAAAAAATCATATTTCCTATGTATCATTGAGAAAAAAATAACATAAAAGATAACTTCATCTAAAATTAGTATTTTACTTCTAGTGTGAGTCATCTGTATGTTCTTTTATGTCTTTAACTGGATGTTAGTATTTAAAGTACTCAAACTCTTAGTCTCTTAGAAAGCAGAGAAGTACTCAAGAAAAATGGGGATCAGGATTTCTGAATGATCTAGTTAGAGCACTGTATGACTGTAGATAAGGAACTTCACCTCTCTCATTCACCTCTCAGCTTCATTTTCTGTAAAATGGAAGTGTGGATGTGTGTGTGTGTGTGTTTGTGTGTGTGTGTGTGTGTGTGAGAGAGAGAGAGAGAGAGAGAGAGAGAGAGAGAGAGAGAGAGAGAGAGAGAGAGAGAGAGAGAGAGAGAGAGAGAGAGACTAGATCACTTCTAGATTTAACATTCTAGGGACTGTTTCCCTAAACATGGAGAGTTGATAGTTGTGTCACTTACCAAAAAGCTGCAAGGAAGCTCCTTTTCAAGGCAGGCCCATTGGCCTTTCAGGTAATACACAAGGGTACGGTGAGGACTTCCTGGGAGCCCAGAACTCTACCCATTTTCAAAGATTCTCCTCTTTGCTCTTAGACTTCCACCTCACAGCTGTTCCCTACTGGAATGGAGAACTATGTAGGAGAGTGCTTAACTGTTGTACTGTGCTTGGGTGGGAATGGAGACAGGTTGGAACTTCTGAGAGCTCCTCCCTTGGAAGAAGAGAGGGTGGAGTTAGGAGAGGTTCCTTCTTGTCAAAGGCACCTGCTCATCTTAAACTACTTCAATGGAAATCCAGGGGAATGGGTGGTGGGCTTGGATTTTAAACCGGTTTTTTTTTTTTTTTTTGAACCAATCAAGGAAAGAGGCCAGGAGCCAATAGACAGAGTAGTACCAGTAAGCTTTGAACAGTGGTCTAACTCACTATGCAGACCATTCCACGAAGATTTTCCAAGGAAAAAATGTACAAGAGACTGGATTTAGAACCCAGAACAATCAATATGGTATAGAGGAAAAAGAATACTGGACAAAAGTCAAGAAATGCAGATTCTAGTCTCAGTGGCGCCACTAGCTGAACCTTTTGTTGGAAATTCTATAACTAGCAGATTGGACCCACATCTTGCCTTCCCAGAACTTCACTTTTCTCTACTCGATGAGGGGGTTGGATTGAATGATTCACATGACAATCTTTAAATCACTTTAATTCACAGATCAACAGGGAACCTAAAGTAAGCAAAAATTAACTAGTTTATCCAAAGATCTTGTGTTCCCTGAAGCAAGAGAATCCCAGAAGACTCTGAAGAAGGAGGATTAAGGACAGATGCTGGGTGAGGAAGATCCAGAAACAAATGTAACCATTAAGGGCGCCTCTCTCTTTTTAAGAAAATTGTTAGGGACAGCTAGGTGGTGCAGTGGATAGAGCGCTAGCCCTGAAGTCAGGAGAACCTGAGTTCTAATCCATCCTCAGACACGATAATTCCTTTGTTTTATTTATTTTGATTTTAATTTATTGAAGAAAACAAGCATTTTCATAACAGAATAATAAAAATATTATTGCACATGAAACTATAAATTGAATATATAACAATGCTATCATATACATTTTTTTCCTCTCCCTCCTTCTATCCTAGAAATGACTACTATTAGATATAGACATATATGTGTATATGTATGTGTATGTATATGTAAATGTATTCTATGCATACTTTTATTTATCAATTCTTTCTCTAGAAGCAGATAGATGAAAAGGATCTCACAGGTTATCATGTCCAAACCAAACCTGGACAAGAATTTTCTCTGCAGCATACCTTGTATCCGATCATTCATTCTTTACTTGACTATCTTCAATGATGAGGAACTCATTACTTGATGAGACATTCTATTTTATTTGGAGATAGTTCTTATTATTAGGAAAAATTTCCTTCTATCCAGTTACAGCTAGACTGTAGAATTTACTCATAAGATCACAGGATGTGGAGCTGAAAGGAGTCTTAAAGATCATCTGGTCCAAACTCCTGATTTAACAGATCAGGAAATAACTTGAAAAGTTAAATGACTTTTCAAGGTTACAGACATAATAAAAAATATCAGCATCATGATTCCATGTAATTTGTTTGCTGTGTCTTATTACTTCTGCCCCGTAAGGAAGAGCCAAACCTGACAATCTTTCAAATACTAAAGGATGTACTTAAGATGTACTTTCAAATACTTGTGCATATACTTAAATACCTGCTTTCTTTCTTTGTTTACCTCAGTTATCCTCAGCTCAGCAGATGTGAGCAGATGATTCCATGAGACTGGGACTATGTACAAAAAGCTACCCATTTATTTTCCCTCCACCCTAGAGAGGAAGGTAAGGCTTGAGTGAAGGAGCCAAAATGCTGGAAAAGCAATTGATATTCAGTGACCATTTAACCTAGCAGGCTGCCTGACCTGTTTCTACATACCCTCTCACAGTTCTCTCTGCATAGACTCAGGAACCATAGTCTGTGCTATATACCCAGGATAGACAGACTTGGCCTGGGATTCAGATTGGGGGGAGAAAGGGAAAGGTGGAGATTGAGAGGAGCAAAAGAAGGTGGAGTGAAACTCCTCTGGTTACAAGAAACCATAGGTGTTTTATCCACTGTGCCAGGAGTAGGGACTGGCCTCCAACCAACTTCCTTAGAACTCCTCTGGACTGTGGCCAACTTCAAAAACATTTTTTTTTGTTTGTTGGTAGGGAGTGCGTGTCTAAAAATCATTGTCTCATTTCTCACCTCCTCAGCCTAGGAGGCTTTAACTTTGAGCTAGAAATCTTTAAGACAGCTGGAAAAACTTTAAAGGAGAATTTCAGATTCTAAATAAGACAGGTTTTCTCTCTCCCTTATGGTTTCAGAGGTCTTTACTTAAGACAAAAAGTTTATGAAGATTATACAGTTCTGCTCTTCCAGGAGGGTGCCTTTGACCCTATAGAAAAGCTGAAGAAAATGCCCCTGAAGCTCTTTTTTGTTCTTTTCCAGAGAGACCTTAGACATTATCCGGGAAGGGGAAAGATTATTCCATTAGAATATCTTCCTTTAGAATTTCAGTCTCCTTTCTTCACTTCCAAAAGATAGATATCCAGTCTCACAGCAGGTGCTTCTCAGCTTTGATTTTACAATGTCCCTTCTAAGCCCTGAGGATCACTCTGAGGTCAGATTGCATTTCATTCTTACATCTTAAAAATACTATTGCTGATTTACAGACAATTTTCAGGAGCTGGACCTATGCCAATACCATCTCTTATTTGAATTATTTATCTAACATGTCCTGTCTCCCCAACTAGACTACAGGTGTCATGAGTGCATAAATTATATGTTAGGCTTCTTTGTGACCCCAGAGCATTCATCCCAAGGCCTTTGCTTGTAGTAGCTACTCAGCAAGTTGGACAACTAAGTGGTGCAGTAGATAGTGCTAGACCTGGAGTCAAGAAAACTTCTTTCTGAGTTCAAATCTGACTGCATGACCCTGAGCAAATCACTTAATCCTGTTTGCCTTAATTTTCTCATCTGTACAATGAGCTGGAAAAGGAAATGGCAAATCACTCCGGTATCTTTGCCAAGAAAATCCCAGTGGGATCAATGATGAGTCCAGATCCACAAGACTAACAACAAAAACTGATTGATTTCCATTGTAGGACTTGAGAGACCTAGTGATTTGCATCTTGTCCACCCCATTAGGAAATAAGCTCCTTGAAAATAAGGGCTGTAGTTTTTTTCCTTTTCATTGTATCCCCATAACGTAGCACAATTCTTGGCGTACGAGTGCTTGTTGACATACTAAATGGCTTATCAGATGTCGGAGTGAATCCTCATATACTATCGACAAGCTTTCTGATCAAAACTATGGCTTTGGTCAGGTTAGGTATAGAGTAGCAGTCACTGACCCCTTCTTACTCCCACTCTCATTCCCACCCTGCCCCAGCCTGAAGGAAGACATGTTGGAAATATCTTCCCATCATCCCAGTATTTGTAGGGGCTGACTGTCAGGACTGAACACAGTGTAGAGCTCATATTGTTTTTTTGTTTTTGTTTTTTTTGACAGCAGCTATATGTCTATATATCAAGTTAGTAGCATTAGCAGTAAATATTAACTTCTAAAACTAAAGGCAATTCACTCTCACTTTATCTCTTTCTCTCTGGTCTCCCTCTTAACACATGTATACACAATCATGTCATTATAATATGTACTCTTAAAGGAGACAAAAGAAATAAAAGTGAGAATCAGAGGAAGATGTGAAATATGATTCTTTATAGATCTCTCAATGGGAGATATCCTACTTGGTCCTGACTAGAGGGAAAGTCTGTGTGTATATATATACATATATATGGGAGAATGGACAAAAAAGGAACAATTTTCAGATCTTTTCATTACATTGATCAATTTTGCTGATTAGGGGGGAATAATTTCTTCTTCTTCCTTTTTCTTTAAATTAAAAAAAAAAAGACACCAAAATGTCATTTGTTATATGAGATTGCTGTCTGGGAGGAGGCCAAGAGGGATGCTGGAAGAAATTCTAGTGATGTTAAAAAAAAAAGTATCAATCATTTTTTTTAAAGGGCAAGAAAATGGTTTGAAATAATCCTTTGAGGATTTTTCCAATTCAAGCTGTCTGAAACTCTAATAATCAGCTCTTCACATACATCCCTTAAATTCGACTTTAGACTCTTCAGTTAGTTTGCTAAAATGGAAACAAAAGCTTTAAATCTTGTAAGCCCTAATCCCAGACAAAAGAGTCAAAGTCCTCCCATTTCCTCATGAAATGCTTCCAGTCCTTCCTTAGGACTTCCTACTTGTGTTTCTTCCAACCAATTATGTTCTTAGAACATACCATATGTAAGAAGTACAATTATCCTTTTCATATTATGAAGGTTAGGAGTAAGGCACCCCTGCAATCTGGAAAATCTTTGTAATTTTTTTGCACCTCTTTTTGTTTTATCAGAGAAAAAGTCTGAATTATTATGATATTAAAAAATAAAATGTGTTGATATTAAATAATACTATACATATATTTGATGAATTTCTGAATTTCTAAACTTTTTTCTAAATCATCTGCTGACCTCTGTGTATTATCTGCAGCTCCCACAAAACTCCCCCAAATTCCTCATTTAATTTCTTATGTTGGCATGCAATATATTGTAACCATGATGGAGAAAGCTATAATGCATAAGGGATAACTGTAGAGTATTTAAGACTCTAGAGAGCATCTTTAAGTAATGAACTCAGCTTTCTTCAGTTCTAGCTATAGGGCAAGTGAAGAAGTGGAATGTAATGGAAAGATTCCTAAACAGGGACTTTGGAACCCAAGTTCAGGTCTTAGCTCCATAATTACTAACCCCATATCTTTGGACAAATCACTTCTGTTCTTATAGTTTCTTCATCTATAAAATAGTTGGACTAGATTATCTCCAAAACTCCCTCCAGCTTTAAAAATCTATGATCCATAAGTCATTTCCAGGCCTAGTCATCCCTCTTTCATCTTTAAGGTACCTTCCGGTTAGAGTTCTAGATTCACATAGCTGGGTGGTACAGGGAATCAAGGGCTGTACCTATAGTCGGGAAGACCTGAATTCCAAATTGACCTCAGACACTTATTTACTAGCTGGGTTGACCATGGGCTAGATACCTAATCACTCCCTACCTCAGTTTCCCATATGTAAAATGGAGATAATAGTACCTATTGAAAGGCTTTACAAACCCTAATATGGGTCTCAGATGCTAAACTCGTAGCACTTAGAAAAAATGCTTTGAGATGGCTTGTATCAGATGGGGCTTCAGATCCAGCCTTCTTAGTGGTATTGACTGAGTGGTATTTTCTGGGTAATCTGGAAAGATGGGACTGTCTGAAGACTGGCATAGTGAACTAATGCCTCAACAATCACTGACCTAAAGAGAAGAAATTCACATGGCTCACTACCTAGACTAATAATTAGGCAGATTCTTTTAAATGTTGTGAGAGACATGGAGGAAAAATCATGAAAGAATATAGTATAATTTTAACAACATGAAATCCCATGTTTTTTTTAATTAGGTCGGTGTATTCTGATTTAGTGTGGAGCACTAAACTCCTTCCAAATCTCTCCATTTTAGAGGGCTTACATTCTTTCTGGTAACTCAGTTTTCTATCAGTCAGGTTATCACTTGTGCTATCATTGGTCCTCTTCGTGGCTGTTTATTCTAAGGCTTCCAAAACGCATGAACCACCACTATGTCCATTTGGATGTAGATATAAAAAAATTGATGCATCCTATTTTTCTATTTCCTCACTCCTAATTTGGTAATGGTAATTTGTTTACTTGATCCTCTTTTTATAAATGAGTTTGTTCCCATCACCTGAAGGAGTGTTATTGCTTTTTTGAGATCAGAGTATACATGGGGTGACAGCCTATGGAGGGGCTTGTACTTGGCAAACTATTTATATACAATAGGACCCTAAAATTCTAGCACAGGAAGTTACAAGACTCTTCTGATGGTTAATGAGTCACAATTTAGTTTTATAATAGTAAATAAATGAAAAAAAGAATTCAAAACTGCCCCTGCAATCAATTGCCTATCAATTGGGAAATGGGTGAATAAGATAGGGTATAAGATTGTAGCACAGAATGCTACTATATTATAAGAATTGATGAGCTCAATGGTCTTAGAAAAACATGGAAAGACTTGCACAAAGTAATAAGACCAAAGTGAACAGAACTAAGAGAGCATTGTATATGGTAAAAAAAACAAAAAAACAAAACAAAACAAAACAAAAATGTTATTTTAAAGCAACTTTGAATAAATAACTTATTTTGATGATTATAAATATCCAAATTAACTATAAAGGATAAATGAAGACATTATATGCATCCAAAGAAAGAAATGATAAATACAAGTATGAGTTGAATAATTTGCATACACACCACACACACACACACACACACACACACACACACACACACACACACACCTATTTGTGTGTAATGATAGCTATCTCTAGGGTGGAGAAGAGAAGGAAGAGAAAAAGAAATTTACATAATAATTTTGTTATATGTTTGAAAGGAATAGCAAGTTGTACATAATAGATTTGCAATTTCATGTGCAATCATCTTTTTATTGTACAATGTTATGGAAATTCTTGTTTTATTCCATAAATTAAAAATAAAATTTAATAATAAAAAACAATTTAGGTTTGCAAATTATACTATAATTCTCCCAAGCAGAACTCTAAAATTTGGATTTGGGATTCACTTAAATTTTCCCTAGAAGGATGAGCTGACTGGAACCATCCATAGTGCCATCCGAGTGTGTCTAGATTAGGTGTGGGGTTAAAAATTGACTTTTTTACCCAAAGGAATTAAGGCAACTAGGGAGGACTAGAGGAGAAAATCTTATAGCATGTCCAGTAGATACAGTCTGCCCCTTTGGGTTTTTGGAGGAGATTTCTCTTGCTTCACAGTAATACCTAATGTTACTTTATTATTCTTTGAAAATAAATTAGTAAAGAAGAATTTACTTTGTGCTAAAAGTTATATAAATACTTAGGATACAAAGATAAAGCAAAATCGAGTCCTGTCCTCCTGAATCTTTTATTCTCATGGGCGGAGAAACAGCATAAACCAGAAAAATATAAAGATAAATAGCAGAACAGATGAAAGTTGGCCTTTGGAGGGGCTGATACTATTATCAACAATAGAAGTTTTTCCAACAGTATGACAAGGGAAGGTATTTTGGTTGCAGGCGGGGCCTTTCCAAGTTCACTTAAAAAGTATACTATAAGCAACCCGGTTTACTTTCTTATAAAGATAAAGAGGGCAGAAAACCTATCCCTCTATTCTGTAGCTGTGCTGGTATCACTTGACATGGTACCAATATGTATTACAAATAAAAGGCACCTAGTAAAATTTGTTGAATAAATGAGAGTTAACTCTCTCTAATCTTTTCTTATTTCTTTTTTTTTTTTAAAAAGCAAAATAAGACTTTGTTCATGATTCTGTAGCAATTTAAAGACCCAGATTTTTAAGGGAATAAGTACATACTCCTTCAAGCTCTTTGTTTTTTCCCCCTGAAGGCTTTTTTTTTTTTTTTTTTTTTTTTTTTTTTTTGCCATATGATGATATTGCCAAGAAATAATGGTTAGGTGGCCTGCTGGATTTGAACTAAGATCTTATGACTTACAGAACCTCAGAATCTAGTAAAAGGGACCTCAGATATCTGAACAGGATTCACTTCAGTCAAACTGAGACCTGTTAAGGACCTTGACTTAAAAAGGCCAAGGTCTTGCACTGTATCCCGGGCCATCTCCAGTCATCATGATCTGATCTGGCCTCTGGACCCAGATGGCTCTGGAGGAGAAAGTGAGGCAGGTGATTTTGCACAGCCCTCCCTCACTTAAATCCAATTATTTGCAATTCATGGATCACCTCCCTGAAGTCATGGTTCTCTTTGAGAATGAAATTCAACAAAACAACAGCAACAACTACAACTACATCTCTACTATATTCCTAACAAGCCATCATAAAGCTTCCTCTAAGTGATTCCGTTCCACTCTGAAACAGAGAGCTCTCCTGAGGCTGACCCCAGATCTGCCTTTCTCCAGCTTCCCTCCATTACCACAATCTCTGTCCTGGGAGGCCAGGAAAAACAAATCTTATCCTTTGACCCCATGACAACTTTTTATATATCTGATGCCAGAGATCCTGCTCTCTTTTAAGTCTTTTATTTTATGGAATAAAACATCCACAACTCTTTGAACTAAGCTCGTGGCAAGGTTTTCAGCCCATCCTGGTCACCTCCCAAGACTAACACTGTTCCCAATACGGCTCCTTCCCACTTCTCTTGGGCAGGGCGAACCGCCGCCCCACGTTAAAGCCTGCACTACCCCATCTCAAACAGGAAACCAGTCTATGACTGACTGAGCCATCCATCTATCTGCTCTTTGTAATGTGACCCCTTTGTAACACCCTATAGATCGGCTTATGCTTTAAGAAGGGATATTCCCACACCTGCCAATTCACTAGTAAGTCCTGAGAAAACCTCAGTCAGTTAATTATAAGGTATAGTTTTACATGTCTGGGTCTGTTTCTCATCTCAGATCTAGCGTGTAATACAAGCTAGGTCAGCACATTCCTTAATGCTTCCAACTCCCCCTCCTTCCATCCACACCAACTACAACCTCTCGTAAGATGCTCAGATTTGTACAGGAGAAATGGATGGAAAATTCCTTTTTTTTGCCTTTACAGGTATTACTTCCAACCTTTCATCTCTGTCATTGCTCGCATTATTTTCACCTCCTATAAGCCTTTTTGTTTGTTTGTTTTTGGGTTTTTTTGCCTCTTCATCCCAAAATCTGATGCATACATGATATTTGGAGTCATTTCTTCTCTCTATAGACACAGCTTGTGATTCCATCAGATCTCTCAAGAAAGAATTGAGATTGATCCAGGAGTAAAACCTTATATACAAATGTCCTCCTAAGTGTATAGCATCAAAGGCTCCTCAACCAGAAGTTACTCCTATCTGAACTTCTGGGAGAAAACAACTTGCATGCCTATTCTAAACCAGGAAAACATTTAGATTCGCTGTTCTCTGGATCATGTTCCAGTGCAAATACCACACTTCTAAGTTGAGCAAAGCATGTACTTATCACAGGCTTCTCCCAGGGATGCAAGTGAGAAGACCGTTACTGAGGGCCAGGAAAAGTGCATTCCTTCCACCAAGGCAATACCGGAGCCAATCCAGACATGGTGTAAAGTTGGTGGGGAGAAGACAGAGACTAAAGATAAGAGTGGACCGACTCCCCAAAACGAAGGGTTTGAGCTGAGCTGTTTGTTGTTCCTGGGATTTCCTGAGATACTAGCAAAACTATCCTTAGCTAACATGCGCTTTGTTCCTGTTGGAACACAATCAGAACATCATTTATCATCCAATACACGGTTCTTATTATTCTGCCCACACAAGCCCTTTCCTAATGTTTTCTTTACACTATGGATCTGGTACAAGTCCCTGGTTCTCTCACTTAGAAGGCTGGTAGAGCCTTTGAAGATGGAAGAAATTGGGCAGCATGGCCCCACAATGTCCTGTTTTGGGGAAGTCTGAATATCCTTTACTACTAACACAGGGACTAGTGGTTCCCAGGAGGGCCTTCAGTACCTATGGGAAAGAAAGCCCATGAGGCAGCAGATTACCTTAGGACCATCCTGGTGCACAAGGTCTTCCATTCTCATATTACTTTTTTTTGAGACAAGTAAGTGATTTTCCTGGGTTACATAGCTAACCAATGTTTGTGCCATTTAGCTCCCTCCTCCTTTTAATTTTTTTTTTTTAGAATTGAAAGGAACTATAGACATCATATAATCACAGAATCACAAAATTTTAGAGTGGGAAAGGATCTCAGAAATTATCTCTGGGTCTGATTTGAATCTATCCAAGAATTTCCTCTATTTCATACACAGGCCAAAGGCCTCTTGGCAAACATCAGTTTCCTGAAATTTCACTGTTCTTGTGATTGAGTCATTTCAATTATGTGTGACTTGTCATGTCCCCATTTGGAGTTTTCTTAGCAAAGACAGCAGAGTGGTTTGCTTCTCTGAGACCATTTTACGGATGAAGAAACCAAGTTTAAATAGGGTTAGGTGACTTGCCCAGAATCACACAACTATTACATGTGGCCTAGTGCTCTACCCACTGTGCCTCCAAGGTGACCAAGATTTGAATACATGAGCAAACTTTCTCCTTATTCTATCTCATTGTCACCATCTTTTAAATGAAGTAATTAGACAAAGTCTCCAAAACCCCTTCCAATTCTGATATGCGCCACGATTGCATGGGACCCACGTATTTACCAATCAAAGAAATGCACATTCTTCTGTTCTTTGATGAAGAGAACACTAATTTGTCTCATTTGATATTAAAAATAAGATTATCAACAAATAAATCTTTCAAAGATATCAGGACCATAGATTTTGAGATAAATGACATTTAGTCAAACCTCTCATTCTCTATTAAAGTGATTTTTATTTCTTAAGATTAATCAATGCTGATCAAAATATCTTCCAAGTAATTATTTAACATAAGATGTATATCTGTATCTATATATTATATATGTGCTACATATAATAGATACATATATTTATAATAGGTCTGAATCATAAATACAAAGCTTAATGATTTCATTTATAATGAGAGAACTGGGACCAGAGCAAAGTGGGACCCAAAGAGGTGAATTAATTCTCCCAAAGTCACACAGCTTTCAAATTCAGGTCTTTCAATTCTAAGTTCTCACTTTTTTCACTACCTCACACTGTGTCAAGCACTCTACATCTTCCCTATGGTGGTCAAATTCCTAGAAAAAATAGTCTACCTTTGCTATCTCCTTTATTGCTCCAAAGCTCATTCCTCAACCCCTAGCAATCTGGTATCACTTCCACCATTCTATGGAAACTGATGTCTCAAAGGTTAATAACGTACTTTCATTTGCTAAGCCTGATAACTATTTCTCAGGTGTCCTTAGTTCCTTCTGCAACTTTTGACTCTCCTGACCCTGCCATCCCTTCTGGATAGTCTCTCCTCCTGTATCGTCTGCATTCCTTATCTCTCATGGTTTTCCTTCTATCTTTCTGACAACTTTGTTTTTTTTGCTGTTCTACCTTCCATCTCTTGTCCCCTAAACACGGTGTCTCCCAAGGCCCTGTATTAGACAACTTCTCATTTCTTTGTACTTTTCCTCAATGGGGTGCTCTTTCATATGCATCTCTATTGCAGATGATTTCCATATTTAGTAATTTAATCCAGCTAATTTTCCTGAATTCCAGGCCTAGATCTATAACTTCATGTTAAATATTTTACTTGGATATCTGCCAGAACCTCAGACTCAATAGGTCCAAAAATAAACTGTGGTATAGAAGAAAAACCATTGACTTTGAAATAGGAAGTCATTTCCCACCCTTTGTTGCTTCCATTTGAGGTTTTCTGTACAAGGATCCTGGAATGGTTTGCCATTTCCTTCTCTAACTCATTTTGCAGATGAAGAAACTGAGTCTGGGTCACATAGCCAGGAAATGTCTGAAGGCAGATTTGAACTCACATCTTCTTATTCAGACCTGGTGGGTGTTCTATCTACTGTGCCACCTAGCTGTCCTGTGCTCAAATCCTTGAACAAATTGCAATTTCCTTGAGTTTCAGGCTCCTCATCTGTGAAATGAAGGTGCTGAATAGAGGACCTCTAAAGAAGTATAATATTAGAATTCTAAATTATAAGGGTAGGAAAATTAGAAAGTCTCAATCCCACCGCTGAAATAACTGGGCTACTAATTTCAAGCCACACTAGCATTGATCAGAAGATTAATAGCCTGTGTTCCAGTTGGTTAGAATCCAATTTTATTATATTATTTTACAGATGGATGAAAAAGTGGATTATGTCCTTATAATGGTGCAATTGCTTGGATCTCTGTGAAGTGCAACAACTTTATCACATCTTAAGTCCTTATGGCTGTGTGTAACTGATGGGTTGTGACCTGATACCCACAATCTACACATTTTTTATTTGTGTTAGATCTAAAGGAGGATAATGAAAGGGGAGAGGACAAAAGAAGTAGCATGTATGAAGCACCTAATATATGTCAGGTACTGCATTAAGTGTGTTTTATATGTATATATATATGAAATCTCATTGTATCTTCACAATAACCAAGGTAGGTGTAATTATGATCCTCATTTTAAAGTTTAAAGGAAAATGGAGGTTAGTTAATTTGTCCAGAGTTATATAGCTAGAAAGTGTTTGAGGCAGAATATGAACTCAATCTTTCTGACTCCAGGCCCAATACGCTATCCATTGTACCACCTAGCTGCCCCATCAACACTCTTATTTTTGACTTGTAACTTAAATGTAAGCTTTGTTGTTCAATCATTTCTAACTCTTCATTATCCTATTTGGAGTTTTATTGGCAAAGATACAGGAGTGGTTTGCCATTACCTTCTTCAGATCTTTTTTACAGTTAAGGAAATCATAGAAAACAGGGTTAAGTGACTTGTCCAGAATTACATAGCATTTGAGGCTATTTGAACTTAGGAAAATGAGTCTTTCTGATTCCAGGCCTGGCACTCCATCTACTTCTGCACCATCTGGCTGTCTTCATTGTACAAAGGCTTTTTATTATTATTTGTAGTCAAAAGTAAAATCTATCTATCTCTATATACATACATGTGCCTTTCCTGCTCAGAAAACTTGTGGCTGCCTATACAAACTTCTTAGCTGGGCATTTAAGGTCTGCTACAGTTTGGTGATTACTTACCTTTCCAACTTTACTTTCCATTGTTCCGCTTTATATATTCTACATTCTATTCCAGATAAACTGGACAGCTGGCTGCTCCCTGACCTTTAAATGCTATTTCTTACCTCTTTACATTCACTCACCCACCCCTGTGCCTGAAATGCATTCAGTCTTTTAGATTCTTTATCTTTTTTCAAGAGCTAGTTCAGATTCTTCCTTTTTCCTAACTTGTCCTCTGATCCCCCAGCCTTCAGCTTTTAAAGTTCTTTCCCTCCCTAGATAGTCTTAGAGCTCTTTATTTGATCTCTTACCTCCATTGCTCTCTATCTTGCATTACAAGTATACATCATTCCCAAACTCCTGCTATTCTTCTCTCAAGAGAATGTCTCTGGAAAGAATGGGCTTAAAACCTTTGGATGGATTGCTTTCCACTAACATCTTCCCAGCAGTGAATTGGCTTATGTCTGTCTTCCTAAAGCCCTGTCAAAATATTCATGTTTTAACTATCATCAATGAATTCAATTTATGAAAGAGAAACTCTATTCCTTATAAAAAGGAAAATCAGGGATCATGATGTAGACAAATTATAAAGCCTGACATGGTATTCTGCTGATTACCTCCAGTCTATTGTCTATATAGCATATTTCTGCATAGCTGTTAACATATTGTCTCTTCTAATGGATTGTGAACTTCTTTAAAGTGGGGACTTTTTTTTGCCTTTCTTTGTATCCTCCGAGTTCAGCACAGTGCCTGGGCCATAGCAGGCATTTAATCTTCAATAATCAACAACTGAAAAGAATTTAAATATAGCCCCACTCTCCCACTTACTTTTTACAAGTAAGGAAATGTTGGTCTGAAGGGAAGGAGTTTGCCCATAGATTCAGGGCTACTGAGTGTCAGAGATAGGGTGAGAAACCATTGACTGTTGATTCCTTGCTTTACATAGTTCCAGACTACCTTTAGGAATGTCAAATCAGAAAATCATTTTAGGAAAAGAACTGCTTTTTTTCAATAAGTCACTTGAATAGAAAGAAATCTTACAGATATCTAGATGAACCTGTACTTGGAGAAAAAATTTGGGGATTCCTTGATCCTAAGAAGTGCCCAGCCATATATAGTAACAGCATTATTATTTTAAGCACAACTTAAAGTGATGAGGTCATTTTTGACTATTATAAATACCCAAATTAACTACAAAGGACCTATGAAAGAAGACTATTTATATCCAGAGAAAGAACTGATAAATAGAAGCTTTAGAATATAGAATAGTTTTGTATAGAATATGTATATATGTATTGATATGTACATATATATGTATAGAATATATGTATATACACACAAACGTATTATACAGACACACACACATACACACATAGTCTTCTCTAAAGTGGGGAAGCAGAAGAAGGGAAGAAAAAAGGAAAAAAAGTTTCATAATAACTTTAATATATGCATATATCTATAATATTTTATTTTCTGCCAATTATATGTCAAAATAATTTTTAAGATTTTAAAAAATATTTTGAGTCCCAAACTGTTTCTCCCTCCCTCCTCTCCCCTCCCCTTTCTATGAGATAGTAAGCAATCTGAGAAAGGTGATATATATATACAATCAAGTAAAATATTTCTATATTAGCTATTTTGTATATGAAGACTCAAAAGAGGAAGAAAGGAAAGAAGAAAGAAAATAAAAAAAAGAATGCTTCAGTCTATATTTAGATAATATCAGTTCTTTCTCTAGAACTTTAATATATATTTAAAAGCATAGCAAGTTGGACATAATAGATTTGCAGTTTCATGTGCAATCCTCTCCCCTTCCTCTCCTCTCCATTTTACTGTGTTCTAGAAATGCTTTTATTTATTTCTTAAATTCGGGATAAAATCAATTGATTAATAAATTTTTTAAAAAGAGAAGTGACTATTTGGCTTGGAAACTTCTAATGATCTCACCCTCTGGGAAGAAGCTCATTCCACTTAAGGATGACTTTCATTGTGGAAGTTTTCTCCATTTAATGTTATGCTTCTAATAAGTTGAAATTAACTCCTCTGCAATATTCACCTAATGTTCCTGGTTCTACTCTTTGAGGCCAAGAAAAATGAGTGTAAATCTTACTCCATATGAAAGCCCTTGTGAATTATCCTGCCAAAGCCTAAGCTAAGGCAATGGTTCTCAGGGGGAAAAAAAAAAGCTATCTTGTTGCCAACTTAATAAATTGATTGCTGTCTCTGCTATAGACTGGTTGTGAGACTCTGGGTGGGTCATTGTCCAGAGCCACAGTGCCTCAGGAAGCGTCTTTCAGACTGTAGCCAGTCAGTCAATAAGTATTAATCAAGGAAATAATATGTACCTGTCATTGTGCTAAGCTCTGGGGAAGTAAAGAAAGGCAAAAGACAATTCCTGTTCCTGAAGGGTTCATAACCTAATGGAGGAAATAACAGGAAAACAATTATGTACAAATGAAATATATACAGGATAAGTGAGAGATAATAGCGCGAAGGGGGATCAGGAGTGAGTAATGGATGCTAGCTGAGGATTAAAGGAAGTCAGGGGAATCTGGAGGTGGAGATGAGGAGGCATGGGGGATGGCCAGACGAGATGCCCAGAGTTGAAAAATGGGGAGTCTTGTTTGAGGAGGCCATGTCACTGGGTGCATGACACATGGAAGGGACTAAGTTTGCAGTCCTATCAGCCTGCACTGATGGAAAGGGGGATGGGGGGAAGAGTTTCCTCACCAGCACTCTTTATTCTGTTAAAATCAAAGGTCAGGAACAAAAATAAAATTAAGTCGAGTCTTTCTGCAGTGAAACACTGCAATTCTTAAGTAAAGCAATGTGCTATAGAAAAAAGTAGTAAACCTTGAGCCAAAGAAGCAGCTTGTGATTCTATGACCTCTGGCACGCTACTTAATAAGGCTCTTAAATTGTAAAAGGATTGGATGCTTGTAAAGGGTGTAACCACAGAGATGAAATCACAGATTCCTCAAGTTCTGGAGAAATATTATTATTTAACCAGACCTCACATGGCAAATTTCTAGTCACTTCTTCCAGACATGTACCACTTTGTCAATGTCCTTTTAAAATGTATTGCCTAGATCCCAAAACAGCATTCTAGATGTCAGGACTAGGACAGAGTGAGAAGAAAATAAACATTGAGTTACTATGTGCCAGATAACAACTGTTATCGCATTTGTTTCTGTTAAGTCCTGTGATGCAGGTGCTATTATGATCTTCATTTTACAGCTTGCTTTCCTTAAGAATTAAAAATGTTTCATTGCAGAAAGGCTTTATTTTATTTTTCTGCCTGAACTTTGATTTTATCAAAATAAAGAGCTGTTGGTGAGGAAAGCCCCCATCAGGGCAGGATGATGGTTCTGCAAACTTAGTCTCCTCCACATGTCATGTGTCCTAGTAATACGGTCTTCTCAAACACGTGAGCTTAAATGATTTGTCCAGAGTCACACTGCTATTAAGTGTCTGAGACTACATTTGAACTCAGGTCTTCCTGATGCTCTATCCATTGTACTTACTTTTTTCCCAGTCATTTTTCAGTGGTATCCAATTCCTCACAATCCCATGTGGGGTTTTCTTGGCAAACATATTGGAGGAGTTTGCCATTTCCTCTGCATCTTATTTTACAGAAGAGGAAACTGAGGCAAACAGGGTTAAATGACTTGTTCAAGGTCACACAACTAGTGAACGTCTGAGGCCAGATTTGAACCCAGGAAGATGAGTCTTCTTTACTCCAGGCCTAGGGCTGTATCCATTATACCACCTAGTTGCCTCACTATACCACTTAGCTGCCAAAATAGATGGAGTCTGTCCAAGTTGCCACTCCTACATCATTGCTTCCCTCACACTGGATCTTGTACCTAGATTAATGAAGCCTAAGATTGCACTTGCTGCCCTTTCTCACTATTGATTCATACTGGATCACTAACCCAATGGAAATCTTTTTTTGTAAGACTTCTCCTCCAATCCTGCCCTTAGGCACTGATTTCTCTCAATCCAAATGCTAGATTTCATGGTGGCCTCTCTTAAATTTCACTTTATGAGATCTAGCTCACATCCTAGCCTCTGCCCTCCATGCTGCAAATTTGACATACTGACACTTAGTCCTTCTCTTGCCTGGCTGCTCAATCTCCTACCGCAGACTGGGGGTTATTCAGAGACCCAGTCTTTTCTGTATTATCATTCCCTGGGCAGACTCTTTCCCTGTCTCCAGTTAGACCTCTGGTGGGAGTATGGAGCTAGAGAGTCAGTTCTGACAGTTAAATCCCTTTCTTCTAAGTGTTCCTGGAGGCTAACAAGGTCCTTGATGTTAAAAAAAATAAATAAATAACTTTGGAGTGTGTGAGAAAGTCAAGAGTCTGTATTTAAAAATTCCTACTTTTCTTCCTCCATCCCTGATAGCTCCCTAAGCTCATAACAACTCCTTCTCCTCCTTCTCCTCCTCCTCCTCTCTTCTTCTTCTTCTTCTTCTTCTTCTTCTTCTTCTTCTTCTTCTTCTTCTTCTTCTTCTTCTTCTTCTTCTCTTCTTCTCTCTTCTCCTTCTCCTTCTCCTTCTCCTTCTCCTTCTCTTCTTCTTCTTCTTCTTCTTCTTCTTCTTCTTCTTCTTCTTCTTCTTCTTCTTCTTCTTCTTCTTCTTCTTCTCCTCCTCCTCCTCCTCCTCCTCCTCCTCCTCCTCCTCCTCCTCCTCCTCCTCCTCCTCCTCCTCCTCCTCCTCCTCCTCCTCCTCCTCCTCCTCCTCCTCCTCCTCCTCCTTCTCTTCTTCTTCTTCTTCTTCTTCTTCTTCTTCTTCTTCTTCTTCTCCTTCTCCTTCTCCTTCTCCTTCTCCTCCTCCTCCTCCTCCTCTTCTTCCTCCTCCTCCTCTTCCTCCTCCTCCTCCTCTTCCCCTCCTCCTCTTCCTCCTCCTCCTCCTCCTCTTCTTCCTCCTCCTCCTCTTCCTCCTCCTCCTCCTCTTCTTCCTCCTCCTCCTCTTCCTCCTCCTCCTCCTCTTCTTCTTCCTCCTCCTCCTCCTCCTCCTCCTCCTCCTCCTCCTCCTCCTCCTCCTCCTCCTCCTCCTCCTCCTCCTCCTCCTCCTCTTCTTCCTCCTCCTCCTTCTCCTCCTCCTCCTCCTTTTCCTCCTCCTCCTCCTCTTCTTCCTCCTCCTCCTCCTCCTCCTCCTCCTGCTGCTTTTCCTCCTTCTCCCATCCTTCCTGAGCCCACACATAGGTGTGTCTGACCTTCTTCCCCCTTTCCCTTGTGAGACTCACAATGCAGCCCCAACCCCATTTTGTGGGCATGATTATTCAGTTCCATGGAATGTGCCTGAACCACGATCTCAGGGTTTATTTGTTGTTTTTTTTAAAGGCTTTTCTCCCTCCCTATCCCCCCTCTCCCAGCCCTGCCTAGTCCTGGTTTCAGGTGAACCTGCCATCATTGTATTAAAAAGAAAGTATTTGGCAGAGGTAATGGGGCTCATCTGGGGCCTAGGCTGACTCTACCAATTCAGAACAATCTAGGTATTGGTATTCGTTCCCCACCTAGCTACCACCACATTATAAAGTAAATGAGGTATATTAGAAAGCCACTAAGACTATCCACACAAAGAGTTCAACTGTAAGGAGACCAAAGCCAGAAGAGCCGACCATAATCAGATGTCACTGAGCTTTACTTACTTGAAATCAGTTCTTCCTCAGAGTAGGTACAGGTAGAGCCACTGGTTACACCTGCTGATGTAGAATATCAGTCCAGTAGTTGTTTGGGAGTCCAGGATTCCCCTCAGAGGCCTGTGGGTCTATCACTGCAGCTTGTTAGCCAAACCTGGCAGTATTGTTTGTCCAGTGATGCAGAAATTCTGTTCCCCTGTGGAAGCTGTCTTTGCTCCTTAGCTCATGCTCCAAGACTAGCAGTGTCATTTGCTTGGCAAACCTGCTGACCCAGTTACCGCCAATCAACACTGACCCTATAGACCAACTTCAGGTAGCAGCAGCTTTTCCATTCTTTCCTACAGTCCCCTCAGTTCTCCTCCCCCGAAAGTCCCTCCCAATTGAATAGACCCTCCTACCACAGGAGAGCCCTCTTCCTTATGTTAGTCTGACTAGAAGTCCTCCAGGCAAATTGATTTAACTACGCTGAAGGATGCAGACAATCCACTCAGAAAGTGGGAAAACTGAAGACATTTTCAAAGCTAATGTGACTTAAAAGAAAAAATGAAGTTATGGAATGTTTAAGCTAGAAACCTTCTTTGGAAGTCACACAGTTCCTTCCTCCAATCTTTAGGCTCAGGATGATAAACATCTCTTTTTGTCTTAAAAAATCTCCAGGGAAGGATTTTCCAAAACCTCTTTCCAACAAACACATTTCTCACCATTGGGGAATTAATGCCTTACTTACTGGTTCTAGAAAGAGCCCTTTTCGGGGACTCAGAATCCCTGCATTCTAGCTCTGATTTTGAGAATGGAATACTCATAACTCACATCCCACCCATTCTCACAAGTTTTCATAAGAATCAGAGAAGATGGCAAAAATAAAAGCACTCTATAAAACTGCCACGTTCTGTGCAGATGTCAAGGTCTGTTATTTTTTATATATGGGATAAAATAAGGGAGCCTAAAATACTATCAGAATTCAGAGCTGAGACAGGAAGGACAGAAAAGTTGAACAAAAGGCCAATACAGCAAACTAAAGATGTTGATGGGGTGTACACTTTCCCAAATGTGCATATGCAAAGACTGTAACAGGTTTCAGGTTCTGGGGCAGATGACTGTTTCTAAGTAGTGTATAATGAAAGAATATTGGAGAGATAGTGAGAACCAAGGACAAAATCCTAAAATGAGAGAATTATTGATTTAGAAGTGGAAGGGACCTTAGCAGTTAGAGAATCTGCCCCACTCCATTTGTCTCCCCCAGTTTTCCAGGTGATTTACCAAGTATATATGTATACTATACTTATGTATACTACCTTATTACTATACTGTACTAGCTGCCTCCCGAAAGAGAAGTGTAATAAAATCTCAAAGTACAGTCTGAAAATGGCAAAATCACTAGGTAGCTCAATGGATAGAAAGCTAGGCTTGAAGTCAGGAGGCCTCAGTTCCAATTTGGCCGTAGACACTTACTGACCCTGGGAAAGTTACTTAATCTGTTTACCTTAATCCATTGGAGAAGGAAATGGCAAACCACTCTGGTATCTTTGCCAAGAAAACCCCTTAGTCATTAGGGCATGCTTTGGTCCCCCAGATCATGAAAAGTGAGGAACTATTTAACAATAACAATGCAGTCTGAAAATGCTTAAAGTCTTACTTGATTTTTCTGAAAGATTTTTGGCTTCTAGAGGGACTGTGCAGAGTGGGATGCCTCACATAAAGCAGGTTAGAGTATCTCTTGAATACTAAACCACTTCTAGGCATAACTTCCTGGGATTTGGGCCATTATTGTCTGTTCCCTTCCAGGGAAATTTCAATTAACAACATGGTCTTGGAACACTGTTCCACATTCCAGAATCAGGATCTCTTGCCAGGAAAGAGCAGCTAGTCTTGATTAGTATAAACAATGAATCCTGTGAAGTGGTTCTAATGTATTTAAATATGCATTATTTGAAGTGAAAGTTATATAAAATATGGCAGAAGCAGCTAGGTGGCACAGAGGATAGAATGCTGCACCTGGAGTTAGGAAAGTTGCTCTGAGTTCCAATCTGTACTCAGACAGCTAGTAATTATGTGACTTTGGGTAAGTCATTTAATCCTGTTTGCCTCAGTTTCCTTATCTGTAAAAGGAAATGACAAACTTATTTCAGTATTTTTACCAAAAACAAAACAAAACAAACTAACCAAAAAAACAACCCAAATGGGGTCATGAAGAATTGGACATCATCAATAATATGGTGATTGGTTCTAGTCTAATGAAATGTATGTCAAGGATTCTTTATGAATCTTGGTTGATGAAAGTGTAATGATCCAGAGGACCTCACTATTAAAGACCACAGAGAGACTTGTTTTCAACCAAACACCATTTTATGATTAAAAATTGTTCTTGGATCTTGCCCTTCTTTGTATTCCTGGAACTGTTTCTTTTTGTGTTTACACAACTTAGATGTTCCCCCAGTCAGTCCTTATTAAATAGTGTCAGGTTCCCTAATGGATTGGCCAAGCCTTAAGTCTTACAGACAATGGTTTATACTGTGCTCTAAACTAACTGGTATAAGGTATGTAGGTTTTTGCTGATTCATGTTGCTTGTTGTTCCCATCACATATTACTAATATTTGCTTCTTGTGAGTTAAAGAGAATGAGAAAAGCATAAATGAAATGCCATTGGGACTCTTCCCTCATTAACTTTCAACTTTAAGCTTCTTCAAAGCAATAGAAGATGGGATGCCTTGAAGAGATGAGTATATGATTGGGTCAAATATGAAGGACTTGAGGATTGTCAGTATTAAAACATAGATCCTTTCTTTGACAAATTAACAAATAAATAGGAGACAAATGCATATTCTCAAGCCCTTCTTTAAATCAGTCATTTATCACCTACTCAAGAGATCCAATTAGGGCAAGTAGCATTGAAAAAGGCATTCTTTTTTTTTTTCTATTATTTTATTTTTAATTTATAGACTAAAACAAGCATTTCTATAACATAAAAAATGATTGCACACACAACTATAAATCTATTATATGCAAATTGCTATTTCTTTTAAATATATAATAAAATTATATTTCTTCTGTCTCCTCACTCCCCACCCCTCCCTCTTGAGATGGTTACTATTAGACATATAAAATTATTCTGTACAAATTTCTATTTATCAATTCCTTCTCTATATGCACATAGCACCTATCTTCATATATCTTTTACGGGGAAACAAGCATTATGAGATGTTTTGTGACCCCTTGATGCTTCTGAAGAGTGATGGAGCTTTGGATGTAAGTTATTGAAAGGGGGTTTTGATTTTCAAAGCTCCTCACCAGCTCCAAGAAGACTCTGTGGCTGTGACAACCACCATGGAAATGGATCAGACAAGATTTTGGATCTTACTGGGATAAAAAAAAAAAAGAACAACAAAACACCTTCTCTCAATAAAGTAGCATTTTTTTTTTCTGTAATGTATAATCTCAGAGTTGCCTGGAGCACTTGGAGATTATAGTGAACAGCTTCTCTAAAACTAGAATTGATAAGATTTGAATCCATATTTTGGCCCTCACTTTGCACCAGAGAAGTCTGATTTTTTTTTTTTTTTCTTTTATGGGAAGTTTACAGTACTTTATTGCAAAGCCATCATGGGAAAAGTCATGATGTGAAAGGAATAACTATACAAACTATACAAAAGCTCTCATCCTACAAAGTATGCTCACCTGGGGATTACTATAGCACTAATTAGATAAGCACCTTCATCTTGTTGGCCAGGCCAAGTTAGACATGTGACCATTATGTCTTCTTTGGATTTCAGTTTTCTCATTGGAAAATGAGAAAATTGGATTAAATTCATTTCTAAAGTCCCTTTTTAAGTCTAAAACGAGTCTAAGGGATTTTCAGGGAAGATAAATCTTTAAGAGATGTCTTAGACTCTCCTGAAACCTTTTTTTTTTTTTTCCTTAGGCCAAACTTCCATTTGCTTGCATTGATATTTCTTTATCAATTAAAACACTACTGGGTTAGTCTTATTTTATTTATTCCACAGCGTGGAATGTTATTGGTCTCTATCACTTAGCTGAATATAAACTCCTGATCTGTAACAGGTTTACCTTAGCATTCTGATTAAAGCTAGCCAGCTTGAAGGACATGAAAGGTCACTGAGTTGGTCCTGAATGAGGAGATTAAATCATAGAATGTGAGCTGTACAAGAGATTTTGTGTGTCTCTGTGTGTGTGTGTGTGTGTGTGTGTGTGTGTGTGTGTGTGTGTGGGTGTACACACGTGCCTTCTGTCATTTTTTAATCATGTCCAATCTTTGCAACTCCATTTGGGGTTTTCTTGGCAAAAACAGAGTGTCCCATTTCCTTTTCCAAATCCTTTTACAGAGGAGAGAACTGGAGTAAAGCGACTTTGCCCAGGGTCACACAGCTGGGAAGTATCCGAGACCAAATTTGAACTCAGGGAAATGTCTTCTTAACTCCAGGACCTGTACTCTATCCGCTGTGCTACCCACACCCAATGTCCCCAAAGGGATCTTAGAGATGAGGTATTCCAATACATTCATTTTACAAATGAGGAAAATGGTAGCCTAATATGTGCTTTATCCTAGGTCACTTAATTACTTACTGACATAGCAAAAATTTGAACTCAGAGCTGTTATGTCTGGGCTAGCTTTCTGGAGGGCCTTGGGACCAGCCTTGGTCTCAGCAGAATAATCACCAGGAGAATAGGAATAAAGTCCAAAATCTTTAATGTCTCCTTCAGTCTCCCAGTCTGCGACAGCACTCTCAATCAGTCAGCAGTCTGTACATCTCAAGTCTCTGACTTTGGTCTGACTCTGACCTCTTAAATATTCTATTACAATTACATCAATTCATCATACTGAGTACAAGCCAATCATTATACCACTAGGGAACCATTATCTCATCAATTCCACTGAGTTAATATCTTGTTGTAAAATTAGATCAATCATACTGAGGCTTAAGTAGACCTTTTCAGAGTTCCTGCCCTCTACCCAGAGCTACTGATTCTATTACAATAATATTTTTTGAAAAGAAAGCCACAGGAAATGTTCTTCCTTCTTTTTTCACAGAAGATGGGTTCATTAACTGATGTGATAAGAGCCTGGTCTCTCTATACTACATTCAGGGATGAATCTCAGATAAATGTGAGCTCTCCAGACATATGCATCTATGGAAATAATTAAAGACTCTGATTTTCTAGAAGTTTGGCTTAGGAGAGCAAAGAAGACAATAATTAACTAAAGTGAATTCTATTCATTAGTTTCCAGATCCTACCTGATTACCTTAACTGCCACTCCATGTACTTTTAAACATTTTTAAAAAAACATTTTTTTAAACATTTAACAATTCCCAAACATGTTTTCCCTACTTCCTTCACTTCAACTGGGAAAGAAAAAGAAAAACTTTCATAACAAATATGCAAGAAATTGCAGGCATGCCCACTAATTGGGGAATGGCTGAACAAATTGTAGTATATGATTCAGATGAAATCTTACTGTGCTAAAAGAAATGATGACCTCAATGATCTTAGAAAACCATGGAAAGACTTGCAGGAAGTAATGAAGAATAAAATGAGCAGAACCAAGAGAACATTGTATATGGTTGCATCAATATTGTTTAAAAAAGAATTTTGAGCAAATAAGTTGTTTTGACTATTAAAATTCCCAAATTAAATATAAAGGACATATGAAGAAAGCTGTTATCTGTATCCCAAGAAAGAACCAATAAATAGAAGTATGCATAAAACAATTTTACATATATATATAGTTATTTGTGTCTAATGATGGCCATTTCTAGGGTGGGTGAAGGAGAGTAGAGGAAAGAAAATAAAGAGAAAAGAAAAGAAATTTATTTAACATTGTTGGATATTTAAATGGAATAGAAAATTATATATAATGTATTTCATGTACAATCATTTTTATCACACTATATTATGGAAATGCATATTTCATTCTATAAGTTAAAAAAACAAATATGCATAAATTACAAGAAGAACTTTATGTTGACCATGTCCCAGAATGTATGTCTCATTTTGCATTTTAAGTCCATCACTTCTCTGACAGAAGAGAGACCTTATTTCATCTCTGATCCTCTGGAATTGTGATTTTTCAATGCATTAGTCAGAATTCTAAAGTCTTTCAAAGTTGTTTTGCTTTTTAATACTATCATCACAGACATTTTTCTTCAGTGTCTGTTCATTCTGTATCATTTCATAGAGGCCTTTACAATTTCTTCTGAACCTCTCCATTTTGTTATTTCTTATGGCACAATGATATTCCATTACGTCCCTATATGATAATTTGCTTGATTGGTAGCCAATTCACTTTCCAGGGTGTTGACTAATGGAAGCAGTCACATTTAAGACTGAAGGATCAACCTACTGCCAGGAAGATTGCCTTTTCCAGTTTATCTCCAGGATCTAATCCTCTCAAATTGAAGACTAAATCAGATTAGTGATTAAACCACAAAGCTTCAGCTAAAACAGGAAGAAAATAACCCTAAGTTAATCACTATGAAGTGTTCAATCTCCTCCTGGGGGCTAGCATCTTACTCTCCTACCCATGGAAGTTTCATTCACAGGAATCAGCCAGGAAAGTGGATGATTTTTCAGTCACTCCCCGCTCCTGGGGCTGTGCTCCCTGAGGATCATCGACCTTCACTCCCACCTGTATCTGAATCCAGGATATCTCTGACTCTCTTTCTATCTTTCTATCTTTCCATACATATGTGTGTGAAACAGATATTCATGTGTATGCTTGTAAATATGTCATATTCATATATATGAAGATAGCCATTGTACATATATGTATCTATAGGTGCAGACATACAATGACTGCGGAATGACATATACACACATGACCCCAGAGTGACATGTATATTTATTTATGTATGTGTATATACATACACAATATCGTGTATAATGACTGCAGGATGATATTTGTATAAACAAGGGGGCTTCTTTGTCTTCCCCAAGCATAATTTTAGGCAGGCTTCTCTGAAAGAGTGTGGACTTCTGGAGAATCAGGTGCAAGTCTCTTTATTTTCAGAGTATGTGTTTGTGTATGCATGAGTTCTGAAGATAGCAATCCACAATAAAAGAGATCCACAAAGGCTAAGCTGAGTGTTTAGCACCCCTTCCTGTGATCATCTTGACGGGTAAGCAGTTTGCACTGACATCTTCTTTGCTGATATCCCGGGGATGGAGAGCATGGTTCTTTCCCTCAGGATGGATCAAGCACACTACTCACCCGGCCAACCCCTCACTATCCTTACTGCCAACAGTCTCCACTCCCTCCTGATTCAGCTAAGAGAATTTCTCCCATCTGCTCTTCAAAAGGTTGCTTGACTTGACCACCATATGGAGGGCCAACCGAGGAGATGGGCAATAAAGGCAGCACCCATGTGCTCATGGGGGCTACTATACCACCCCTTGCTTCAGCAGCAAATTCAGCCCCAATCTCACTAATGTCTTTTCTATTTTGTCTTCTAGAGTAGTCCTATATTGTGATTCAGTGGAGAGGCTAGTGGCTGGTAGATACAGAGAAGACACATTTAAATCCTGGCTTTGCTGCTGTGTGATTTCTCAGGACTTCAGGCTTCTCATCTATTAAATGAGGGGGACTACTAAGGTCCCTTCTTCCTTTGACTTTAAGATAATGAAAAGAGAGCTGGAAGGGACCTTAGAAATCATCTCCTTAAATCCCTACATCTTACAAATGAGGAGGAGATTAAGTGACTTGCCTTGGGCCATATAGTAACAAAATCAGAATTTGAACTCAGATTCTCTGTTTCCAAACCAGGTGCAAATATAAAATGCTGTGTTTGACATTCAAAGCCCTTCATAACCTGTCCCTCTTACCTTTCCACTCTTCTTACACCTTATTCCTCAAAATGTACTCTTCAATTCCAGTAACACTGGCCTCTTGGCTGTTGTGTGAATCAGACGCGCCTTCTTTTCTCCTGAGATTTTCTTTGGTTGTTCTCCATGCATTTAATACTCTCCCTCCTCCACTCCACCTACAGACTTCCCAGGCTTCCTTTAAGTCCTGACTAAAAAAAATCTCACCTTCTACTGCAAGTCTTTCCTAACCCCTGATAATTCTGATCTCTTCCCTCTTAATTATTTCTTATGTGTTCTATGTTTGGCTTGCTTTGTATATATTTGTTTGCATGTTGTCTCCAATATTTGATTGTAAGATCCTGAAAAGCAGAGATTGTCTTTTCCTCTTTTTGCATTTCTAGCACTTAGCATAGTACCTGGTACACAGTAGGCACTTAATAAATTGATTGATGTTCATTCCCCTACACTCCTCATATTCCAACTATGTCCTAGTTATTACTTTTTTCTTCTGAAGATATAACATCTCTTCAGACCTTTTCCAATACTGACTGTGCCCTTTCTCATATTCCATCTGGCCTACATGGCCAGAAGTTGCCAAACCCCTGTGGTCTGTTGCTGCTTTTATTTTTATTCCTTCATTCATTCATTTTTAATTTTTTTTTCTGGTTATACATGTACATTACTTTTTTAAAAAATATACATTTCTTTATGAATCATGTTGGGAGAGAAAAATCAGAACAAAAGGAAAAAACCATGAGAGAAAAAATAATTTGCTGCTTTTTTAAACAATGTATTCTGAATTTAACAAGTAACCAATAAGATATCCACATATACAAAATGAAGCTGCAAATTTGTTATATATATGGATTTTCTTTTTAACTATATAATTCAATGGCTTTATTTTCAATGCTATTCTGTTTGCGTTTCATATTGGCCTTCTGTTCTCTTTGATACATTTTAAAATGCTTAAATGATCCACTTTTCTTGCCTTTTGGGGGGGTATCCTATTGTTCCACCCCACTCCAAGATCCACGTCCTCCAATCTACAAAAAGGAAAAAACCCCAAAATATTTTGTATCAAATATGTGTAGTCAAACAAAATCAATGGACATATTGTCACTGTTTAAAAATGTATTTCTCAATCTATACCTTGTCTTTATTACCTCTATGGTGATGTTTCATTACTAGTATGATGTTTATTTATTTTTTTGTTTTAAACAATAAGTTTATTTAAACAACAAGATGTTTGACTTGAAAGGAAAATTATCTAGGATTGATTTTTTTTTAATAGTAATTTATCCCTATTGAAAAACAGAGAATGCCCTGCATAGAACAGCTATGTACAATATAGTTATAAAATCATCTTTTACAATTATAAAAGATAAACATTGAAATTATCCAGTCAAACAAGGTATGCAAGGATTTTGTATGTGTGTGTGGGTTTTGTTGAATCATGAAAATAATTTACTAGAATATTAAGATAAAAATTGAATAAGTATGACACTAATGGAGAAAAGGGATATTTTCACAGAACCAGTTTGTTTTTTCCCTTCTCACCTCCATTTGATGTTGAATAAAATGTTCCATTGACCATTAGTTAAAAAACACAACAAAACACATTATGTCTGTGCACCTATACCAGTTCCTTTATACACAATAAAGGAATGGGGGGAAAGAAATCAAAAAAGAGAGAAAACTATACTACAGTAGTCAGGATGTGGATGAATCAAATCTTGATCTTGTAAATGTGAATTTACTGTTTTCCTTGGGAACACAGTTCTGGAATGAATGCAGATTTCTCTCTCTCTCTCTCTTTCTCTCTCTCTTTCTCTCTCTCTCACTCTCTCTCTCTCTCTCTCTCTCTCTCTCTCTCTCTCTCTCTCTCTCTGTCTCTCTTTTTCTCTCTTTGTCTCTCTCTGTCTCTCTCTCTCTTTCTCTCTCTCTCACTCTGTCTTTCTCTCTCTGTCTCTCTCTGTCTCTCTGTTTCTCTCTGTCTCTCTCTGTGTGTCTCTCTCTGTGTGTCTCTCTCTGTCTCTCTCTGTGTGTCTCTCTCTGTCTCTCTGTCTCTCTCTGTCTCTCTCTGTGTGTCTTTCTCTGTCTCTCTCTGTCTCTCTCCCCTGAGGCAAGTGGGGTTAAATGACTTGACTTGCCTCAGGGTTCCACAAGTTCTCTTCTTAGTAAATGCCTCCTTTCTGCTACTGGAATTCATCAATTGTAACTTCATCCTCCATTTCCAACTGTACAGGTATGTCTGTTTCAGTGATTGCCCATCAAATTGGAATCTAATTTGCCTCGTTGACAAACGCTATTGTTCAAAATCAGCTTTCATTAGCTTACCAAGTAGTGTGTGTCTCTTATTTGTATTTGTATTTTATTTATTTTGCTGAGGCAATTGGGGTTAAGTGACTTGCCCAGGGTCACACAGCTAAGAAGTGTTAAGTGTCTTTGAACTCAGGTCCTCTTGACTTCAGGGTTGGTGCTCTATCCACTGAGCCACTTAGCTACCCCTGACTTTTTCATTTCTTCACTTTTTTCAACTTCTTTGACTTTGGTCTTTGGTTGACAATAACTGTACCCAATTGTGGTCATACCTTAGATACTGCCTTGCCTCCATCCCCTCCATTAAATTTCTCCACAGGGCCAGAGTTCCCTGTTGTGGCTCTGTTTGGCAAGAAACCCTCAGCCATAGTTGCCTTTGATTCCAGGAGAAAATTTGGGCACACGCTGATGTTTTTGAATTTGGCTGACTTTTGGGAAAAGATCATTATTCTACTTCCTTATGAGTCATGTTGATGAGGTTAGTGTCTCTAGTTTTCAATAAAGTGGCTTGTCTAGGTGTGTGCCTCAAGCCAGTGATGCAAATTCAGTCACCCAGAGCAAACAAACTCTATAGTTATTGACCAGACTGCCTCTGACTGTTCCAAGAAACCATGTAGGAAATTCAGTTCCCTGTGACCTAGCCAAGCTTCAGTGCTTTGCTCTGGCTCTGGCACTTATTATCCTAATGATGAGACATGAGGGCAAATCTCCAAGGGAGGGACTTGGTCTTCAGAATTTCTCAGGCAGGTGTACTGAATTTTTATTATCATTAAATTTTTAAAAGCATTTTATTTTCCAAACATATGCACAGATAGTTTTCAACATTTATCCTTGCAAAGATTTGTGTTCCAAAGTTTTTTTCCCTTCCTTTCCCATACCCCCTCCCCTAAGTAATCCAATATATGTTAAACACGTACAATTATTCTACATATATTTCCACAATTATCATGCTGCTCAAGAAAAATCAGATAAAAAAGGGGAAAACGAGGAAGACAACAAAATATAAAATTAAATATATATAAAACAAAATCAAAACAAGTTAATTTTTTTTTTTTTTGAATGAGGAAGCCATGAGTAGCCAAGGAAACCAAGAAAGGCTTCCTAGGAAAGGTCATGTTAGAGTTGGATTTTTCAGGACACTAGAGACTCAAGACGATGTAATTAAGGGGGATGGGGTGCCCTTACAAAGACACAAAATATGTCAAAGATGGAGCGTCATGTCAAGTCAACTAGCAATTCTTAAACAGTTATGTATTAAGGATTGTGCTAAGGACTGGAGATAAGAAAAGCAAAAAAGTTGTCCCTGTTCTCAAGGACCTTACAGCATAATGCATACAAACAATTATGTACAATAAAAAGGCATGCATAAGATATATATTAGAGGTAATCTCATAGAGAAAGCACCAAGATTAAAGAGAATCCAGAAAGGCTTCTTGTAGGAATGAGCACTTTGGCTGTGGTCAGGGAAGCCATGAGCCAGAGATGAGAAGGGAGAACATGTCAGAATACTCCTTTTAAGTACATAAAATAAAATACATTATCCAGGAGAAGATCAAGCTTTTAAGGGAAGAGAGGAAATTTTGTTAGACTGTGAGAAAGTGAACTTTCCTGGCAAAATTTTATGATGTATTATTAAGGAGTTTTAGAAAGGGAAGTAATGATCATTATGAGAGAGTATAAGTCCTTCAAGAACTGGTCATACCAGGCTAATCTCATTAATAGACTGTTAGATCAGAAGAATGCCAGGGCATATCATACTAGAATTTTAGTGAGGTATTTGACACAGTATTTCAAGATTAAAAAAATATCTTTTGAAAATATTGAGAACTCTGTGTAAGATGATAGTAGTATAAATGAGATTTAGAACCAATTAAGTGAACACTCAAGAGATAGTCATTAACCGGTCCATGTCAATTTGGAGACAAGTTTCTAGGGAAGCATACTAGGAAATCTGTGCCTTTTGATATTTGATCAGTAGCTTAGGTGAAGATATTGCTAGATATAGAGACAAACAATAGATAGACAGATAGATAAGCAGAGGATTTTTTTTAATACTTACTATGTGCCAGTCAAAATGCTAATCACCAGGAACACAAATACAAAGTCTTTGCCCTCGTGGAACTTCCATTTTACCAAAGAAGACAAACATAAAGGGTAGGAGTAAAACAAGTTCAGGCTTAAGTCTTGGGAAGATTGAGGTCCTGAAAGATAAAATAAATCATGAGCTGAATTAAACTTTCAGAGCTGAAAGACCCAGTCTGGCTTACTGGTGGAGAAGAAGTAAAGATGATAGAATGATATACTTATTAAATTTTCAGACAATACAAAGCTAGCATGTTAGACCACATCAGCGGGTTTCATTAAAAAAAATTTCAATGTGAAAAAATGATGAGATAAATCTAAAAGATTTAAAAAGAATTGGTATGAAAATGTCTATTTTACACAAAATAGCATGATAAACTTTGTAGTTATTGTGAAAAAGATTTGGGAGTTTTAGGGAATGCTTAGTTAATGTAAATCAATGTTGTATTGTGGCAGCCAAAAAAAACAAATTAGGCATTAGTAGAAACATTCTGTGCATAACAAGGGAGGCACTATTCTATCCTGGTCAGACCTTACCTAAAACACTCTACTGAGTTCTTGACATCACATTTCAGAAGGGACATTGATGAACTAGAATGTGTCTAGTGAGGGGGGGGGTAACCAGAATGGTTGAAGACTGGAAATCATATTATATAAGGATCAGTTAAAGGAAGTGGAAATGTTTAACCTGAGGAAGGGATGGGCTACTGACCTCTCTCCTTGTGAGTAGGGATTGTTTCATTCTTTGAATTTATATCTATGTCACTTAGCATAATATCTAAATGTAGATGAGCTCAGCCAAATTGAGAGTAACTGAGGGACCTCAACCTTCTCACTGAGTTAGAAGGATGGTACCCTAAGCATGTGAAGACTTTCTCTGGTGGAATGGGTGAATGAGAGCAATTTGTTCCATTGACCATGAAGCTATCCAAGGCAGGTGCTTAGAGCTTGGTCAGACATAGAGGATGGCAAGGTCATCCCGGCCCATCACTAGTCATCCTGACCATTGTCCTGCCCCTGTGTTTCTATGACTCTGGAAGAGAGAGTGAGACTGATTGGTGCCTAACTTTAACCCACACATTCAAGCTAAAATCACTCCGTGGTATCGTTGGTCCTCTTTGAAAAGAAGGATAACAAAAATATTTGACACATAATGGGCTCTTAATAAGTGTTTGGTTAGCTGATTTCTTGTGGGGGAGACATATCTTCAAGTTCTGAAAAGCTGTCACATAGATAAAAACTTAGGTTCTGCTTGGCCCTAGAGACCAGAACTTGAACAATGGGTGAAAGTTGTAGAGTCAAGTTTCAGCTACATTTAACCTACTAATTAAAACATGCAGCAATAGAATAAAACCTCCATCTCTGAAGGCCCTATGCCTTTCAAGATTGATTTGATAAATTGTTATCATTTGAATAGGGATGTACAATGACTTTGGATTTTCAAGAAAAAAGTTGTGGGGGGTTTAGTTGAGTAGCAAAGGAATATTAAGATTCAGTAGAACCAGGCATGGAGAATAGTTAAACATTATAGCTACTCCCAAGGGGACGAGGAGAACAGGTGACAACAGGGAACAGTTTTGGTGGTGTGGTCACCACTGCTCTTAGTCAAAGGCAGCACGCTTAGACCAAGAGCCAGTTGGCACTAGTAGGAAACTACCCTGTCATCCACAGAGGAAAAAAATAACCAGAGAAATGACTATTGACTCAGGTTGAATGTAAATAGCAATCATTTCTGTTTTGACCAGAAAACCTGAGGGTCTTCCCCTCTCAGATTTCTTTATGCAGATGTTTTTTTGACTATGTGAAAGAGATTCTTTGCCTCAATTGTTACCTAGCCTTAATCACTGAATGGGTAGGGTCTCAATCAAGGTACTTATGCATGGGAGCGGGGCACAGATGAGAGTTAACATTCAAACAGATTTGTTGGAATTGTAGGAGAGAGTCCTGAATTAAGTGATGATGGACTAGGTTATCTCTAAGATTCTTTCCAACACTAAATATTAGATGTTAGGCCTTAAGATTCATCCTGGGCATTGACCAGTGAATTTTGGATAATGTTCCACCAAGTCTGACCTATAGAAAAGAAAATAACTTGAGCTAGGTAAGCAATTATGTGTCAAAAAAGTTGTCAAAATTGAATGCAATAAGTTTCAAATATTCAGTCTAAACCAGAGATATAAAATTAGACTTTCATGCCTCACTTTCTATCCTCCATTATTACCTGTCCTCATTTCAGCAATGTGAAAAATGGGCTTTAAGGAATTTAAATTAAGTAGCTGTTCAGTGCTGGGTTCCCTTGGAACCAACACTGACTGGCTAACCTTTCTGCATTGCTGAAGAAAAGGTCAGTAGCTCTTTGGAAGTACAACTATATATAGAGCAGGTGCATCTTTGCTAATTTGGCTCATACATCTTGTATAGAAATTTGATGAAATAGTAATATAGTTACAGAAGTTCATCTGTTAGATGAGAGATGGGTGTCATATCACATGCTATTCTTGCTTTATTTATGAAGTTATATTTGCCTCATGGAGAAGCTAAAACAAATATCTCAAGTAATATTTCAGGTTCTTTTCTCCCTTACATATCTTTTATTGATTCTGATTCCCAAGATACTATAAGTAGACTGGTAGACAATTTGTTTAATCATCTTTTTGAGTAATAGAAATAAGGTTGATACTTTAATATCCTGAATTGTTTAGTTAAGTCAATGGTTTGGAAAGATTGAATGCAAAGGGAGAAAGAGATGGCGGAGGATGAGATGGCTTAATGATGTCATGGCAATAATAAGCCTGGACAGGAGACAGAGGAGCACAGAGGGGCCTGGTGTGCTATGTACATGGAGCCACAGAGAATCAGACAAAACTGAATGAAAGTAAGTGACTAAAATTCTGTTCTCTTTCATTCCTCTCCAGGATCTGACTTAACTATCAGGGTTTTTCCTCCACTCTTTTCCCTGAAGTATTCTCATCTAAGAAAATCTCCCCTGATCCTATAGCCCCTCCCTCTGATTGGTCAGGTTTCTCCCAGAAACTCCATATTTGTTTCTTCATTTCTCTTCAAGATTTACTCCTGGTCCTTAGCATTTTTTTTCCTCCACCATGCAGGTAATTTCATTTCTTTGGTCCTGGATTTCTGTTTCCTTTTATATGTTCCCCCCCATTAGAATGTAAGCTCACTCTTTCTTTTTGCTTGTATTTGTATTCCTAGGACCTAGCAAAGAACCTAGCACAGATTAAACATTTAATCAATCCTTGTTGACTGTTCTTTCTTATTCAGAGTTGCCAGCTTTTTCCTGAACACTGGGACCACGGAGCAAAAGTAAGTTATCCCCACAATTGAAGAGCTCAGATTGCTGAGATAGAGCTGGGAAATCGGAATAGGAAGCAGTATAGAAACTGTCAAGTTATAAGCAAGTTACCTGAATCTGTGACCAAAAAAGGCTCAAGGCAAATGCCTCATTTCTAAAATATATAGAGAATTGACTCTAATTTATAAGAAATCAAGCAATTTTCCAATTGATAAATGGCCAAAGGATATAAATAGACAATTTTCAGATGAAGAAATTAAAACTATTTCTAGTCATATAAAAAAGGTGCTCTAAATCACTATTGATCAGAGAAATGCATATTAAGATAATTCTCAGGTACCACTACACACCTGTCAGACTGGCTAAGATGTTAGGGAAAGATAATGATGAATGTTGTAGGGGATGTAGGAAAACTGGGACACTGATACATTGTTGGTGGAATTGTGAATGGATCCAACCATTTTGGAGATCAATTTGAACTATGTCCAAAGGGCTATCAAACTGTGCATACCCTTTGATCCAGCAGTGTTTCTACTGGACTTATATCCCAAAGATGTCTTAAAGGAAGGAAAGGGACCCACAGTGCAAGAATGTTTGTGGCAGCCCTCTTTGTTGTGGCAAGAAACTGGAAACTGAATGGATCCCCATTAGTTAGAGAATGGCTGAATAAGTTATGGTATATGAATATTATGGAATATTATTGTTCTGTAAGAATTGATCAGCAGGAAGATTTCAGAGAGCCCTGGAGAGACTTACATGAACTGATGCTGAGCGAAATGAGCAGAACCAGGAGATCATTATACATGGCAACAGCAAGATTATACAATGATCAGTTCTGATGGATGTGACTCTCTTCAACAATGAGATGATCCAAGCTGGTTCCAATGATCTTGTGATGAAAAGAGCCATCTACACCCAGAGAGAGAACAGTGGGACTGTGGTCTACTATGTATGGACCACAACCTAGTATTTTCACTCTTTTTGTTGTTGTGTGCTTGTATTTTATTTTTTTCTCATTTTTCCTATTTGATTTGATTTTTCTTGTGCAGTAAGATAATTGTATAAATATATGCATATATTGGATTTAACATATATTTTTACCACGTTTAACATATATTGGATTACTTGCTATCTGGGGGGGGTAGGGGGAAAGAAGGGGAAAATGGGACACAAGGTTTTGCAAGGGTTAATGTTGAAAAATTATCCATGCATATGTTTTGAAAATTAAAAGCTTTAATAAAAAATAAAATGAGATAATATTTGTAAAAACAAAGAAAACAAAAAAGGATCAAGGATCAGCTTGAGATCAATTAATCAACAAGCATTCATTATGTCCCCACTATGTGATAGGCACTGCTGGGCAATGAGGATACAAATCCAAAGAATCAAATAGGTTAAGAGGAAGCAGGAGTTTTTCTGAGTGTATACCTATTTCCTTCCATCTCCTGCTGGCAAAAGCAGCAAGGAACCCAGTTGAGTATCCTCCCCCCCTCTCCTGCCCCAAAGGATTTCCCACTGTCTCAAAGCAAAATCTTCCATCTACGGCCAGCACAAGTTGAATTCTGTTCCTTTTTCTAGCTCAGTCTCCCAATTGGAATGTAGAGGGTTTCTGATGCAAAGAGGAGCAATCTACCCTTTGACTGCTGTCTCTCTCCTATGTCTGTCCTTTGAGTAAGAGGGAGAATGGGACTTCTTTCTCCTGCTGTGCCCTTCTCCTGCCTAATCTTCCTCTTTTGGAAGAAAGACTTGGAAGCAGGGTCTCCTATCTGTCCATGCAATCATGTCCCACACATCTCTTATTGTATATATTTCCATCCCAATCTCCAACCTCCTATGAAAAAAGATGCCCTCCCCTCATGGATGAACATTCTCACACCTGGATATACCCTTCACATCCTAGTGATTTTAAACTCCTATAGATTATCTTCCAAATTCCATTCCCCAGTCCCATCATCCAATTCCTTAACCAAATACCACACTGCTCTTCCAGTGTGCTCTGTGAAATGTCAAATCCACAGGCAATAAATACCTTTATCTCTCTCCTGCCTTCCATCTACTAGCTATTAGTGAAACCTATCTCCTATCAGATAGCATAGCTTTCCTAGCCACCATTCTCAGAACTGGATGCAATTTCACTTATTCTTCTCTGCTCATTGTCAAGATAAGAGAGCTGGAATGCTCCTTGCTCCCCATTGCCACTTCTAGGTTTTCCCTTACCTCTGTCATTTGGTAACTTCTCTTCCTCTGAGGTTCATGTTGTTTATAGCTCATTCAATCAAAATCCTCGTAGCTCTTGACAACAGACTTCTCTATACCCTTTATCTTATTGTTACCCATAAATATATTACCTCCATGTTCAATAATTCTCACATCTTCTTATCTGACCCTAACCTATTGACTTTTAGTCTCCTCCTCTGTTTTCATTAAACCCCCCTGCTCTTCATCTATATTGTGATTTCCAGTCTCTTGACCCCTTAATTTTCTCTTTGCCCATCTCTCCTGCCAAAACATGCTCTCCTCTTTACCACATCTTGATCCCCTAATGAACCAATTCAACTTTATACTGTTCTCCTTTCTTGAATCTTTAGCTTGAAAATTATACCTACCAACCCTCAGCCTTCAATCACTCCTACTATTCTTCTGTCTTCACTCCTATGCAGGTGTTGCTGAATAAAGCTGGAGAAAATCTCATAACCATTCTGAGTCCATTACAAATTTTTGTTATACAATCTCATCTAGGTCCTCACTGTTGCCTACTACACCTCCTTCTCCTACTCACCCAATATTTCTTCCAAACTTTTTCATCTCCCTCAAACCTCCCATGGTTCCTCTTCTCCATGTCCTTTTAGCTAAAAGCCTTAGCTAATTATTTAATAAGAAGAATTGAGGCCATTCACCCTGAGCTCCCTCTTTCCCCCTCTTTTTTATCTATTATTACTCAGAGCATAATTACTATTATTACTATTGAGCATTCAGCCATATCCTACTCTTCATGAGTCCATTTGGGGTTTCTTGGTGATTTGAAATTTTCTTCTCTAGCTCATTTTCCAGATGAGGAAACTGAGGCAAACAGGATTAAGTGACTTGCTCAGAGTTGCACAGCTAGTGTCTCCGGCTCAATTTAAACTCAGATCTTCCTGACTCCAGGCCAGGTGCTCTATTCACTGCACCACATAGCTGCCCCCTTGAACTTTTTTATCCCTGGCCTATAATTTGCCCTAATTAATTGATTGAGACAGTCTCTACTGCTAAGGAGTTTATATAGAAATATATGCCTCTTAAATATAAAGTGAATAAACATAAATATAAATAAGTAGCTAAATAAAAGAGAGTATGAGGAGGACCTAAGTTGATGCCATAGTTTAATAAATCAAGAACAAGAAGAAAAAAGAAATAATGAACAGTAAGTATGACCAGATGATTGGACAGCCAAAAACGTAGGAAGCTGTAAACACAAAAAGAGTAGAGCAAGATCATCAGAACAGTGATAGGGCAGCAGGCTATAGAGGAAAGGGGATGGACCTTAGTATGAATCTTGTTTAAATAACTGTGTGACCCTGAGCAAGTCACTCAAATTCAGGGCCACAAGCCTTCTCATCTGCAAAATGGGAATAACTCTTCAACATAGATCATAAGATTGTTGTTAGAAAAGTGCTTTATAATCCTTAAAGCATAATCTAGATGTGGCTGTTACTGTTATAAGCAAGAGGGAGGTCTTGAAGTCAAAAGAAACTTTAACATTATCCCAGGAGCTTCTTGCTAGCTAGAATTGGAAGTACTCACAAGGAAAGGAATAAGGTTTGGACCTGTGCTATCATTGGTAAAGGTAACTCTCAGGTGAGGAAGCTCCCTCCATCAAAGCAGGTTTGCCCCTCCTTTGCATTATATGATCATAGATGATTTTCTGGAACCCAGCTTCTGAAGCTGTTCTTTGCATTCCATATGGCATCTCATAACTGAATGTGGGGGTCATGAAATTATTTATTATCAGTAAATGTTTGGTTTGTGTACCTATTTTACATACCTATATACAAAGAGTCATACACATTTCTTGGGTGAAAAGGGGTTGGTAGTGGAAAAAGTTTAAGAAGCCCTTGTTTAGAGCAGAGGTATCAAACATGCAGCACAAATATGCACTAATAGTAACAGCACTTCCAAGTGGGGCTAAAGCAGATTAAAATGTAATTGAGAAATAGTTAACAAAATAAACAATTTTACAATATAACATGAATAACATTACATTTTAAAACTAAGTAAAAATATGGCCTGCAAAGATCCTAATCATGTTTTTATAGGTCCAGAGTACTAAAGAGTTAAATGACTTACTAAAAATTGCATAGCCAGCATGTGTCTGAGGCAAAAAATACTTATTAGACACTCACAGTGTGAATAACATTGTACTAGGGGCTAAGGAAAACACAAAATCTAAAAAAGACACAATCTCTGCTGTGGTAGAGCTCATATTCTAGAAGAGGAATAAGATACAACAAGATGACTGTAATATACCACATTACACAAGTGCATTAGATAGTTGCATATGCTTTGAGGGGACTGAGAGGTAAGGAAGATCAGGCATGCAGATGCTGGTAAATACATTGCTCAATTGAAGTGTGTGAGCAGAGAATGGAGGTGGATCCTGACTTTTTTTCCCTTTGTCCTAATAATAACTTTGTTTAATATAAATAACAGGAGGGGATGACTCAGAGGCAGCTAAGATCTGGCTCAGTGGGAAGACAAAGAAAAAAGCAATCTGGGTCACCCAGACAGCCACGTAAGATGGGGTATCCAAGTCAGAGATTAGACCCCGAGGAAAATTGAACCACTATGGTAACATGGAAAGAGACATGGTTCAAAGCAGAGGACCCCACAACTGACTGACAGGAGTTGGGATGTCTACTCGAACCTCCTTGATTGCTGTTGCTATTTGGGTGGGTGGGTCAGAGTAGTCTATTAGCCATCTGTCTGAGGCTGGGATCTGGGGCAATAGTCTATGCCCAGAGAAAGAGAAAGAAGCTTTACACCTGAGTGGGGGAGTGGGAGCTGAACAGGCTAATCAATTAATCAATAAACATTTATTAAGTGTGTACTATGCTAAGTGGGCACTGTGCTAAGCTAAAGGAGGAATGGAGCAGAGATTCCCTACTGCAGGGCATTGGAATAGGGCAGGCAGTTTGGGCAACAGTGGGGCTGGGAAGGGCAAGGCAGGGAGAAGTGGGGAAGAGTGTACTCCTATTCATTCATTTGTTTATTTATTTAACTTTTATTTATTTATTTTTTACTCAGAACTTAACAAATACTAAATGAAGTGGCTATTTTCAGTAGAACAGAAAATGAGTCATAAATGAAACTTCAGATCTCTATTATGTACAACTTGCTTTTCTAAATATATAATAAGTTCAACTTGTAGCTTTCAAAGCTGTTGGACTTGTCTCTGCTTTCAGATCTTCCTTTTGTTCTGTTTTCTGCATTTAAAAAAACAGACTGAATCTCCCTTTTTTACCTCGGGTGTAAATCCAGTAGATGTTTGTGTGCTCAATCTGATAGACTCAGGAGTTTTAACTTGCTCCACTTCCACTCAGGACCAATTCACCTCTCCCTTCAGCAACCCAATGTCCCCCTGTTCTCAGAAGCTTGCAGCACCACTGCCAGACTAAGTGTAGCTATGATCACTTTTGCTCATTTCCTCTCAGGACTTCTAAGGTCAAGAGCTCTACTGACCTCAGCCTCTCTGACATTTATTCTTCTCTTTATTAAAAAAAGAAATACCTTAAAGAGAGGGTCCGTGTTTACTCCAAACTCAACAGTCTTCTCCCCTGGGTTTAACAGCCTCAATAGAGTGTTTGAGGAAGAGTCATCTCACATTTCTTTCTTTCTTTCTTCTTTCTTTCTTTCTTTCTTTCTTTCTTTCTTTCTTTCTTTCTTTCTTTCTTTCTTTCTTTCTTTCTTTCTTTCTTTCTTTTCTTTCTTTCTTTCTTTCTTTCTTTCTTTCTTTCTTTCTTTCTTTCTTTCTTTCTTTCTTTCTTTCTTTCTTTCTTTCTTTCTTTCTTTCTTTCTTTCTTTCTTTCTTTCTTTCTTTCTTTCTTTCTTCTTCTTTCTTTCTTTCTTTCTTTCTTTCTTTCTTTCTTTCTTTCTTTCTTCTTTCTTTCTTTCTTTCTTTCTTTCTTTCTTTCTTTCTTTCTTTCTTTCTACTGAGCAGCAATTTGTGCCAGCTGACATTCCTCCAAGAAGCTGGTAGCAGCCCCTCAGTTAGGAGAGGGAGGTTGGGGGTGGTATTTACTGTGAAAGGTCCACTTGGAGGCAATTGCCAGAAAACTCCTCCCAAAACCCTGAGTGAGTCTTTGAAACCCTGAGTGAGCCTTTTGTTTTGGGCTGGGAACCAGGAACCCCTCCCCACATAAGGAAGGGGCAGGTACTTCTGGGAGAATCAGCGTAGGGGCCTGGCTGTTGAGGTGGGCAGGGAAGGATTCCAAATCAAGTCTCCCTTTCTGTTTCAGAACCTTGGTGGGATTGGAAGAAAAATGCCATCCACTCTATCCTTTAAAAAATCTGCTTGACAGACTCCAGGGATTGGTTCCCTTTTACCTCCAGGATTAAATATAAAATCTGATATTCGGCTTTTAAAGCTTTTCCCAACTTGGCCCCTTTCTCTCTCTCTATTCCTCTTATACTTTATTCTATGATCCAGATGTTGGCTGTTCTGCCCTCCACCTCCTCTCCCTTTGTGTCTAGCAGGGATGGAAAAGATGGGTGTTTATATTTGTGGGGGGGGGAGTATGTCTGTATGTGCAAGTATATATCTTTCTTAACTATAGTCTGCTTGGGGGAAGTAAAGGGGATGAAAGGGAAAAAAAGAATAAAGTAAAAAAGATAAGCAGAAGAGAACAGGAATTTACAAGGAAGCAAAGAAAAGATGGACACTCATACACACATGAATATAATTCTTCTGCTAATATGTATACTTTCTTGAACTGTAATTTGTTGTTATATATTTTGAAAACTCCCTGATGTTCTACTGGGCACATGACAATGTTCTCTGTTGTTGTGTTTTGTATTCCTTTTCTGTTTATCTTTTTTTTCTTATTGTTTTTAAAATAAAATTAAAAAAACTCAAAAAAGTAAGCTTCATGAAATCAGGAACTATTTAATGCCTTTCTTTGCATCCCTAGTGCTTAGCATAGTTTCACATCTGATCAGTTAGCATCTGATATGTGCTTACCATTTGCCTCAGTTTCAGTATCTGTAAAATGAGCTGGAAAAGGAAAGGAGTATCTTTGCCAAGAAAACCCTAAATAGGATCACGAAGAGTTGAGAATTACTGGAATATGCAGAAACAACAACAACAATATGCTTGGTGACTGCCTCCAACGCCTCTGCCTTCCTCCCCATCATGCAGACTGACTTCATGGGATTAAAAGAATACCTTTTCTTTCATGGGCCCATCTGACACATTTGTATTTGGATATATTTCTTTGTCTTTTAACCGTGAGTTCATAGTTCCCACGGCTGTGAGAGTTATCTGTGGAGGTGTCAGATCTGGGGGAACAAGGTTCTGACAGAAGTCCTTGTATCTACACTGCTTCTGCCCCTGCATTTCCCTGTTGCTGGAGTTAGAGTAGCGTCAAGTCCCTAGTGAGGAGCCTGGGGTTCTTTTAGGGAATTAGGCAACTGGACTGACAGCTGAGAGCGCAGCCCTCTTCTCTGAGACAGAAAGGATGCCTGGAGGCTAGCCTGATCTCCCTGGTGCCAGGCTCTCACCTGGGTGTGGGCAACTCACTTACCTCTGCTTGACCTTGGTCCTTGACAGGGGAGCTAAGTATAAAGAAGCCCTTACAGGGGTAGCCACGGGAGTAACACTCAGAGAGATCCACAAGCACCCTGAGGCGGAACTCACCCTGATAGAATCTGACTTCAGCAGAATGAGCTGTGATGTGAGGCATGTGGATGATCTGTCTGTCTGTGAATTTTTCCTCCTGTAGTTAGATATCTATTTTTCTGGCTCCACACAACAAGTATCCCTCCTCCACCAGGCCTCTGTAACAGCTGTCTTATTTTCTGCTTTAGTTTTGGTCCCTTAGGACCAAGGGAGGTGATCCTGGATGAATGGGTCCCTTCAGGTCACAGTCGGGACAAGGCCTGAAATTCTCTGTCAGCATCCATCAATGGGGATGAGTAATGGAGATGAGAGAAGTAACAGGAGTACATAGGTAATCTTGGCTTTCCTTAATTTCACCCATAAAAAGGTGTTTGTAGAAAACAAATAAAGGCTGTGATCTTGTAACTTAGATTTGTTATACACATACCTTTTTTTGGTTTGTTTGTTTCAAACATTTCTGAATGGGCAGAAGGAGATTCTCCAGAGTCTCTGTGGGCCATGTGTATGTGTGTACACGTACACACACATACACACACACACACACACAAACACACGTGGTATTTATGAAGTAGATGAAAAATCATAACTTAAAACATTTTTTTTTACTGGAGCTAATTTCATGACAATATGCAAAGTTCCTAATGAGGATTTTCTTCTAATAATGCAGATCAGTACATCCTTTGCAAAGAAGACACATACTTTGAGCATTGAAAGGTTGAATGACTTTCTTGGGATCTCATGGCCTGAATGTGTCAGAGGCAAGACCTGAACTCCAATTTTCCTGAATCTAATGGACTCACTGCTGCTCTCATAATAGCTCATAATAACATTTTCTAGCTGAGGACAACTTAGAAGGTCAGCAGAAAAAGGTCTATGGAACCAAAGTGGGAACCCAATGTGCAGTCCTAGTGCTTGAAGGCCCCCACTCTATACCAGTAAAGCAGGAATTGTCTTAGGGACCTCTGAATCAGTGTCATTACTGTGGATTCTAGACTCAGCCCAGAGGCACCAGAGCTGACTTGTAGGATCAGCAGAAAAGTTCTGTGGAACCAGGGTGGAAATGCAGCATGCAATCCCAATGTACAATCCCAATGCAGGCCATGGAAACATAGCCCCAGCCTTAGCCCCAGCACCAGCCTGGTCCCTGTGCCAGGTAAACAGGACTAACAGAGTCCTAGAGAAGTCTTGTGGACAGGTCCCTACAAGGCTCTCTGAAAGCATTTTGGGACAGTGCACCTTCCACCGTGGAAAAAGAGCCCTATTTCAACCAAGGGTTCAAAACTGAGTAAGAGATTAGGTAAATGACCAGATAACAACAACAATAAACAAGACAGCCAAAGAAAGTTACTATATGACAAGGAAGATCAAAACATATATTCAGAAGATAACAAAGTCAAAGCTTCTAAATCTAAAACCTCCGAGAAAATAAAACTTGGTCTCAGGCTATGGAAGAGCTCAAAGAGATTTTGAAAATCAAGTAAGAGACATGGGTGAAAAATTAGGAAAAGAATTGGGAATGGCGCAAAAGAAAGTAGAAAAAGCTAATGAGAAGAATGCTTTAAAAAGCAAAATTGATCAAAGGGAAAGAAGGTACAAAAGTTCACTGAAAAAAATGATTCCTTAAAAATTAGAATTGAGCAAATGGAAGCTAATGAATTTGTGAGAAATCAAGATACAGTAAAGCAAAACAAACAAACAAAAAAAAGTGAGATACCTCATTGGAAAAACAACTGAAAATAGATTTAGGAGAGATAATTTAAAAATTATTGGTCTACCTGAAAGCCATGATAAAAAAAAAAAAAAAAAGCTTGGACATCATCTTTCAAGAAAGTATCAAGTAAAACTGCTCTGGTATTCTAAAATTAAAGGGTAAAATAGAAATTGAAAAAATCCACCAAATACCTCCTAAAATAGATCCTAAAATAACAACTCTCAGGAATTTTATAGCCAAATTCTGGAATTCCTAAATCAAGGAGAAAATATTGCAAGCATCCAAAAAGAAACAATTCAAGTATAGTCAGAATAACACAAGATTTAGCAGCTTCCACATTAAAGGACCAGAGGGCCTGGAATATGATAATCTGGAGAGCAATGACACTAGGATTACAATCAAGATTTACTTACCAAGCAAACCTGAGTATAATCTTTCAGAGGAAAAAAATGATCATTCAAAGAAATAGAGATTTTCAAGTATTTGTGATGAAAGACCAGAGCTGAGTAGAAAATTTGGTTTTCAAATATAGGACTCTGGAGAAGATTAAGGAAGTAATCAGGAAAGTGATATCATAAGGGACTTAATAAGGCTTATTTGTTTGCATTCCTACATGGGAGGATAATATTTGTAGCTCATTAGAACTTTCTTATTATTATGGCAATTAGGAGTATATAGATAGAGGGCACAGGTTTGAATTGAATATGAAGAGATGATATCTTTAAAAATGATGAAATTAAGGAATGCAAGAGGAACATACTGGGAGAAAGGGAAAAAGAGAAGTGGAATGGTGTAAATTATCTGACATAAAAAAGAGACAAGAAAACATTTTTTTAAGGGAGGGGGAAAAAAGGGAGGAGAGGGTAAGTGGATGAACCTTACTCTCATCAGAATAGGCTCAAAGAGGAAATAACATACATATATCGGTATAAGAATCTATTTTATCCTACAGAAAATAGGAGGGGAATGTGATATGGCAAGGGGGGAGGGTGATAAAAGAGAAAGCATATTGGGGAGAGAGTAGACAGCAAAACTCTTTTGAGGAGGGACAAAGTGAAAGAAGAGAGAGAATAAATGGGGAGAAACAATTAACAATAGTAATTTTTAAAAATAATTTTAAAGCAAGTTTCTTTGATTAAAGCCTCATTTCTCAAAAATAGGGGGAACTGAGTCAAATGAATAAAAAATAAGAATCATGCCTCAATTTATAAATGATCAAAAGATGTGATCTATGCCCAAAGGGCATATAAATCCATTTATATCTTTTGATCTAACAACACCAATCCTGGGCAGGAATACCAAAAGATATTTAAAAATAAAAAGGAAAATGAACTATATGTACAAAAATATTTATAGCAGCTGTCTTTTCAGGGCAAAAAATTGGAGATTGAGTGGATGCCCATCAATGGGAGAATGGCTGAGTAAATTGTGATATATGTTTGTGATGGAATATTATTGTTCTATGAGAAATGATGAGCAGGATGCTCTCAGAAAAAACCTGGAGAGTCCTCCATGAACTCAAGCCAAGTGAAATGTTCTGTATACAAAGTAATAGCAATGTTCTGGGATGACTAGCTATAAATAACTTTGCTATTCTCAGCAGTACAATGATCCATGACTACTCCAAGTATGTCTAAGTATGACAAAATACTAAGTAAGTATTCTGTCCATACACAGGGAAGAAACTGATTGTATCTGAATAGGATTGAAGCGCGCTCTCTCTCTCTCTCTCTCTCTCTCTCTCTCTCTCTCTGTGTGTGTGTGTGTGTGTCTCTCTCTCTCTGTGTGTGTCTCTCTCTCTGTCTCTCTCTGTCTCTGCCTCTCTCTGTCTCTGTCTCTCTGTCTCTCTGTCTGTCTCTCTCTCTCTCCATCTCTCTGTCTCTGTCTCTGTGTCTCTCTCTCTTTCTCCTTTTTCCTTCATCTTCCTTCTCCCCTTTTCTCTTTATCTCTGACTCTCTTTTAAACTTTATTTTTCTTGAGAGTTTTTTCCCATTAGAGTGAGAGATCTATGCTTTCTTTCACAACATGGCTTTAATTGGAAATATTTTGCATAACTTCACATGTGGTTTCTTAATTGGGGTGGGGACAAGGGAGAGAATCTGGAACTCAAAAGTTTTAAAAACAAATGTAAAAATAAAATTTGATTTTTAAATGTTACTGGGGGAAATGTTAAATAAATAAATTAAATACAATATGTACAAAAATTCTTAGCTAAAAATTCTAAGATCTATTATTCAACAAATAGATAAGCAGAGAGCCCATCAAAGCACAGCAAGCTGGGCTCTCAGAACAGTGCCTGGCATATGGTAAGCATATTATGTTAATAAATGCTTGGCACTTCTTTAGTTGGCTTTATTGCAGAAAATAGAAATAGCAATAGTAAGAAATTGCTGATATACCCTCTTAATTAAGCAAACACTTTCCTCTCTCAAACACACAAGAAGGAGCTTCATCAGTAGTAAATATGGAATCCAGATCTGGAGAACCTAAGGTTCCTTTAGGTGAGAGGTCAGCAAACTCTGACCTGCTGGCCAAACTCAGACAGGTGACCTGTTTTTGGTATTTAAAATGTGCATAAATGTACTACTATTGGGCTTATATCCCAAGGAAATACTAAAGAAGGGAAAGGGACCTGTATGTGCCAAAATGTTTGTGGCAGCCCTTTTCATAGTGGCGAGAAACTGGAAAATGAATGGATGTCCATCAATTGGAGAATAGTTGGGTAAATTATGGTATATGAATGTTATGGAATATTATTGTTCTGTAAGAAATGACCAACAGGAGGAATACAGAGAGGCTTGGAGAGACTTACATCAAGTGATGCTGAGTGAAACGAGCAGAACTAGGAGATCTTTATACACTTCAACAGTGATACTGTATGAGGATGTATTCTGATGGAAGTGGATATCTTCAACATAGAGAAGAGCTAATCCAATTCCAATTGATTAATGATGGACAGAACCAGCTACATCCAGAAAAGGAACACTGGGAAATGAGTGTAAACTATGAGCATTGTTTTTGTTGTTGTTGTTGTTGTTTTTTTGTTTTGTTTTGTTTCTCTTCCCAGATTATTTTTACCTTCCGAATACAATCCTTCTTTTGCAACAACAACAACAACAAAAACAACAAAATTCGGTTCTGCACATATATATTGTACCTAGGATATACTATAAGATATTTAATATGTATGGGAATGCCTGCCATCTAGGGGAGGGAGTGGAGGGAAGGAGGGGAAAAACTCAGAACAGAAGGGAGTACAACGGATAATGTTGTAAAAAAAAATTACATATGCATATGTACTGTCAAAGAAAATGTTATAATTATAAAAATTAATAATAAAAAAAGAAAATTCATGTCATAAACTATTTGAAATTATGGTATAGAATGAAATCTAAACCTAATTTTTAGATTGTCTTCCAGTGGTCCCAAAACTTCTTATTTAATGGGAAGCCTACCTCAAATGTTTTATATTCTTAAGTTTCTTAAATAGACTACTGGGTTTCATCTGTTTCAAATAAATGGAATCAGTGTTAAATAAAAAAAATGTGCATAAAACCAGGGTAGTCCTAGACAGAAATTTTCTTCATTTGTCTAGTTAAAACTACCTCTGCTCCTGTTGGGTTTTGCTGATATAAGGAACTTCCAATGAAGAATCTTCCTCTTCTGAGGTAAACAGACACCTTTGTACTTCAGTCTTGGAGATTTGCCCCTCAGAGGCTACTTAAAGGTTAAGTGAATTTGCCTGTGGCCGTTATCCACTCAATAAATATCAGAGGCCAGACTAAAACACAGGTCTTCTTAAACTAAGGCTAATTCTCTATTCACTATGTTCCATTATCTCATGTTCTGGTTGATCCTCTATCAGTAAAGAAAAGAAAAACCTACTAAAATTAGTGCTTTCTATTCCAAAGAAAGATGGACTATCTTAGGAGAATTCCCCATCACTGGTATTCTCCAAGCAGAGGCTAAATGACTGCTTGATGTGTGGAGGCCATGGATTTGGTGACCTGAAAGGTTCTTTCCAAGTAGGATATTCTACAATTTTATGAACATTTTAAGGTTTCCAGATAAACTAAATCTCTCACTTAAGAAATGTGGTGCATATATGTACATGGCATAGGGCTGAGGAGAAAGTAGATGACTTTTGTAAATTTTGAATTAGATTCTAGTTTGGCGATGTGCTTGGAAGTCAAATATAAAATGTCCAAATATGGCAAAGATTGAGTGCATGCTCCCAGATTTTTAAACCCTTTTCAATTTTACTCCTTTCATTTTCCACATTGTGTTATTGTGCAAACTTTAAAATGATCTCTCTCTCTCTCTCTCTCTCTCTCTCTCTCTCTCTCTCTCTCTTTCTCTCTGTCTCTCTCTCTGTCTCTCTCTCTGTCTCCCTCTCTCTGTCTCTCTGTCTCTGCCTCTGTCTCTCTCTCTCTCTCTCTCTCTCTCTCTCTCTCTCTCTCTCTCTCTCTCTCTCTCTCTCTCAAGAGCAAAGGCAGGATTTGACCTCAACTTCTGTGACTCTGGGGTCATGCTTTTCCCATGTTCCCTTTGCTGTTTTTTCTTGATTAAAGGATGAGAAATAACCTTCAAGATTGGAAAACTTATTGGAGGGCACACAAATGTTGGTCTGTGGGGGAGGGGGAAAATGCCATAGTAAAATAATTTTAGTCTCTGACTCCAATCTTGGAGCTGGACAAGAAATTTTGTCAGAAGAGAGTGCTATTTATGTTTATTATCTTCAGAGCCTTTGATGGTGCGGGGAAGATGGGGTCCAAGAAAATCTATAGCTTACACCAAAGAAAATCTTCTGTGGAAACAAGAAATTTCCAAGACATTTTACAATGAGACAGCATTATATTTAAAAGAAACTGCCCATTTATAATATCCATAATCCTTATCCCTCCACCCACCTAAGTGTCATTCTTGCCTTTGTCCCATTCCTCTTTGGATCTTTGGCTACAGAATAAAGGATGTGTTGCAGAGTTCAGTGTTGATGTTTTTGTATTTTTAGTGTTACAAATATTTTGAGGTGAGAATGGTTCACATGGAACAGTTGTGAAATGGAAAAGATGGAAAAGGAACCACAGGGGAAGTCTACCCAAGGGTCTGGATAAACAATCAAATAATGAACTATAGCAAAGAAATTTTTAAAATCATAAATTTAACACTCTCAAGGAATACAAATGAATAAAAAATTAAATATGTATTGAAACAATATTTAAAATTTTTAATTATTTACAGTATTATAAAAAATAATAATAAGACTTTATTTGTAAAATATCAATAGTTACCTATTTGTTCTATGTCCCCTTTTGAACTTGTGCACTTGTAAAATTTTTTTGGCATCTTTGTTGTCATATTTTTAATGTGTATATTGTTTTTATTCTGCTGACCTCAATTTACATCAGTTCTCATAAATCTTTCCACGTCTTTTTATTCACATATATCATTTTTATGGCACACCAATATGCAATTTCAGTAATGTAAAAATTTATTTGGCCATCTTCCAGTCATTGGACATTTGCTTTCTTATTACAAAGAATGCAGCAATAATAAGCAGATTTCATAAACTGTTGAAGCTGGAGGGGCCTTTAGGTGTTAGAGGTTCTTAACATTTTTTGTGTTATGGATTTCTCTAACAATCTAGGAAAGTCTATAGGCCTCCCTGTCAGAATGCTTTTAAATACATAAAATAAAATTTAGGAGATTACAAAAGAAAGCAATTGAAATAGTTTACATATACATTTATACACATCTTTGAACTAGAGGTGTGTATATATATATATATATATATATATTTATACACACATACTAATTTTAGTTATTACCTATACTATTTTTTTCTCATTTCAATTAAATTTCGAGGATCATCTGGTATGAGCCAGAATTTGAATGTGCCCTTTTGTGATCCTATGCAAAATGATGAAGGAAAAAGAGAAAGAGTGAAGTGGTTGATAATCTTGTGCAAGATGAGTGAGATAGGAAAAATAAAACTTCAGATGCATCAGATACTTCCCAGAAATTTGAAGACAATAGCAGGACTTATGGACAAATCTTTCATTCCTAGAGTCAATCTACGGTCCATAGTTTCCTCCCCAGAGAATGCTTCTTATCTTTTTTTTTTCCCTCTTTCTTTTTGCTTTGTATTTTCTAATTTTAACTGAATCCTTTGACCTAGTATTAAGTTGTACATTTATTAAGAACCCTAGTGCCTATGCAAGTGAGTTTTATGCTTAGCTGTTTTAATTTTTTAAAACTTCTAGTTTTAGTAAATAAGACATAAAACAGTAGAGAGGTAGGCTAAATTCCCCCTCTCAGTTAATCATGACTCACTCAAAGGAGTCTTGCTGTTTAGATTGTGAAGTTATAACCAAAGAATTGCCTTGTAATTGATGGAAACATCTAGACTGCAGTTACAGTTTTGAGCCAGGAAAAATTATGCTTGAGTATGTAAAAAGTGATATCGACTAGAGAATAGGTATTATATAGAGAAAATGAATTTTTATGTAGTTAGTATTTCATCTTGTAGTCCTAATTGTGTTTTATTCTGGAACAAAATGGTTTTGCTAACATCTTAGCAGCCTTGATTAGTCAAGGATATTTTACCATAGAAAAGCACACATGCTGAAATGTGATATTGGTCCCAGCGATACTTTAATTCTTATCTTAGTCATAACTTTGAGAAAAACTGCATTTCCTTTTTACCTGTTTATTGAATAAAGGCCATTACGAGAATGGATGAACCTTTAAAAGTCCTCTGAAATCTTTGGACAATAGACATCTGTTCTTGTTCCAGGAGATTTCAAATAAACCACTGTTTCTATTGGTGCTGTAGAGCTAGGCCATTGTCTTCCTCCTCCCTGAAGAGCAGTTGGTCTAAGAAGAGCAGAAAAATGACAAAGGGAATGTGTCTCATGGGAAAGCTCCATAGTGTCATTGTTGCCCTGAAGCTTTGGAATAGATGAAGGATGAGGGGAGGAGAAAGACTCCTGAGACACTGACCCCAGGATGCTGGTGTCTGGAACATGATGGTAGGCACACCTTAGACACCTGTTAGTCCTGTTACCTGCTCACTTGGATTCTAGAGATGTTGAGGGTCTCTCCTTAGCAAAGGCCAGGGATTCTGTATCAGAAGCATGAGGAGCACAAGAGGAAGAGCCAATCCTACTTTCTCCCTTGGAATATCCTAGAGAATGTGAAGATATCGTAAAATAGCATAAAATTATTTGGGTGAAGCAAGAATGCAGTAGATCTAGGAGAATGGTGGACTGGAAAGCATTCTAGGCTTGAATTTATAAGATTAGCTGCGCGATCTTGCATGAATTGTTTAATCTCTTGGTGCCTCAGGTTCCTCGACTTTAAACTAGAGAGTAGTTTCTCACAGAATTGTTGTAAATGCTTTATAATTCTTAATTTGCTTTAGAAATATGGTGCTGTAAGCCTTCTCTTCCTCCTCCTCCTCTCTTCTTATCTTTTTTATTTCTCCATTTCTTTCCTCTCCTTTTCTTTTTCTTCTTTTCTCCTCTTCTTTCTCCTCCTTCTCTAAACTTCCTTTCATCTCTAAATCCTATAGTCAGAACTTATTCCATTTTCATTCCAATGAAAAACAGTAATAACTACTTGGTTAGTTTCTTAATACCTCATGTTTGTTATTTCCATAACCTATGCCTATTGTAGTTTACTGTGACTGGATGAGTTAACAGTCTTCCTTCACAATCAAGTAGCAAGTATCTGAATGGCTGCCGTCCTGTTTGCCCAATCAGAAGATTTTGGAATCACCACCTATGAGAAAGTCTGTCTCCTTACTTCTTTATTCCTCTCCAAGCTTTGACCTTCCTAATTTATTTCTCTGCTGTGCTCCAGCTGCCTTCTCACCTTGGAAAGTCGTTTCACCCTTGTGGCCCCTTCATGTAATTGGTCAGTTACTCTCAGAATAAAAATTTTACAGAAAGTAAGCATTGTCAATTTTTTTATTTCCTTTTCATTCTCCAACATCTCATTCTCTTTTTTCAGCCTATTGTGTGTGTGTGTGTGTGTGATCTCCCATTACAACATAAAATAATTGAGCACAGAGACTACTTTTTTACTTGTAGATATTTGTATTTCTAGCACTTAACACAGTGCCTGGCATAATAAACACTTAATAAATGCTAGTTGACTTGACTTTATTTGAACTTATTTAAGCCAGAGTTTTTAAAACTATTTTTTAGGTGTGTGTGTCATGGAGCCCTTGGGCAATCTGGTGTTGCATATAGATTCCTCAGACTGTTTTCAAAATCATAAAATAAAACAAGGTTATGAAGGAAACCAATTGTATTGAAATACAGTTATCAAAATATTTCTTTTTAATTTCAAAGCTCTTATGTTAAGAACTGTACAAAGTCCTAATCATGTGAATTTGTCATAATGATGTCAATCCTTGATGTGTTCTCATTAGGATAATGAAGTCAGTGTTTTACTTTTCTCTAAAGTATCAGTAAGAGAAAGAACTTAAAATTGAATACCTCCTAGGCAAGTGTACTCCTTCAGCTTTTGCTAGACATAAATTACTCAATACAACATAGAGGTATTCTCCTGACAAAGGAATTCTAGGAAAGGCACAATTTGGTTCTTTAGTCTCCTTTCTTTCTTGTCTCCTTCCCATGGTTATTTCTTTTAAAACTTGACAAAGTAACAAAGAAGATACAATATAATTCCCAATGTATGCTATCCTAGAGAGGCAACTACAAGGTTAAAGTATGAACAGACGCTCACATAATGCTTTTCTGTTCATTGTCTTGTTCTAGTCAGGGACCTCTAACTGCTTCTTGCCACAGCTAGTAGAGAATAGGCAAGAAGAGGTTAAACACAGAGTCTAACTGACCCATTTGCCATCTTGTCTCCTCTGACTTTCTTGTTTATAAGATTTTCTCCTTTGCTGTTGCATCTGTCTCATTTTTTAAAATAAAGCTTTTTATTTTAAAAACATATGCACGGATAATTTGACAACATTGCATAACCTTATGTTTCATATTTTCTTCTCCTTCTCCTCCCCTCCCCTAGATGGCAAACAATTCAATATATGCTAAACATGTTAAAATATATGTTAAATCCAATATGTATAAACATACTTATACAATTCTCTTGCTGCACAAGAGAAATTGCATCTGTCTCATTTTAAGCTTACCACTTTGAGGCTCTCTTTGCTTTGTTTCAGTTCCATGGGCAAAAAACTACTCTCAGGAACATCATAAGTTGGAGTGGCTAATCCTGTTATATCCAGAAAACTTTAAAATGATTTATGTGTACAGTGGATAGAGCACTGGTCATAGAGTCAAGAGGGACTGAGTGCAAATCTGGTCTCAGATACTACAAAATTGTGTCACCCTGGGAATGTTATTTAACCCTGATTACCTTTTTAAAAAAAGGATTTTTGTCCTTACTTATGGATGGGAGAAAGCATAAAACTACGCCTTCTTTTTTATTGACACAGAAATAGAAAAACCTAGATGGAAGAACTGATGAAAGAGAGTTAGTCAGCCATATTCCTCAGTCCCATGCAAAAAAGGAAGTAGAAGAGAATGAAAAGCCAATCTGTGAGCAAAAGTATTTCTGTAATTTTAAGTTCAGCATGAAGTTCTATGTCCCATTGAGAGAAAGATGGAATTTTGTTCTCACTTAGCCAGCTCCATAGAACTCCCTTTTCTTGTTTTATTGCAGGTTCTCTTAGTTCTTGGGGATTCTAAGGTGATTCTAATTCTAAAGAGAAAGAATAGGAGCTGAAAACATTTGTTTATTACAAGTCACATCAATATAGCTTTTTAGGGTTTTCAATCAGACAATCAAGTAATATTTATTAAATATCTATAGTATGCTAGGCACTGTATTAAATACAAAGGAAGACAAAAAAAACTAAACCCAAATTAAACCAAATCTTGATTAGATTGTGGACTCTAAATTATCTTTGAAAGAACTCATAAAGAGACAGCATGCAAATTACTATGTACAAAAAAAGTCACATGTAAGATAAACTGGAGAAAATCAACAGAAGGAAGAGGTTAGAATTAAAAGAGTAGAGATTGGAAAGTCTTTTTGTAGAAAATAGAGTTTTGGTTAGGACTTGAAGGAAGCCAGGAGGCAAAAGTGAGAAGGAAGAACATTCTACACATGAAGAACAGTTCTGTAGCATCCAATTTGCAACTGGGAGATGAGGTGCCATGTTTAAGGAACAAAAAGGGACCAGTGTCACTAGATCACAAATTATGTGGAAGTGGGGTATGAAGTGTAAAAGGACTAAAAAGGTGTTGTGAATTATGAAAGTTATTCACGCCAATCATCTGCCTCCTTCATCCCTACTCAAATGCTGTTGAATAGTGCTAGAGAACATCATATAACTGTACTGATGGTACACATTATAGATTATTATTAATTATTATAAATAAGATAATCTTTATAGTCTTCCCTAATGGATTCTCTCAGGGTAGTTAGGTGGTACAGTAGACAGATTGCCAGGCATGGAATAAGGAAAACCTATCTTGGCGAGGTCAAATCTGGCTTCAGACATGTGACCCTAGACAAATCTCTTAACCCTGAAAGTCTCAATTTCCTTTTCTGTAAAATGAGAAGGAATGGCAAAACACTTCAGTATTTTTGCCAAGAAAGTCCCCAAATACAGTCCCGGAGAGTCAAAAAGGACTGAAGAACAAATACTGAATTGATGCTCTGTCTCATATCTCATAGAAAACTTTTTCAAAACTTTTCTCTTTGAGTCTTTCACAATTCTCCCTCTCTCCTCTTATTTCTTAGTTTACTGAAAAAATTGAGGGCATTCTTAGTGAGCTCCCTATTCTGTCTTTTTCTTCATCTCAAAAGTCATTGACATCTTTCATTCTTTGCTCTTTCCTTCCTCCCTACCTCCCTAACAATGAAGCAGCATTTCTTTTCACCAAATCTAAACCTTCTACCCTTTTATGAATGGCCTGCATATCTTCTCCATAAGATCATCCCCTGACTCATTCCCTCCTCATATTCCTCATCCTAAACATCAACCTTTATATATCTATTGATTCCCTTCCTTCAAACATGTACAATTCTTAAAAGAAAACTTCAATACATTCAATCGTCAATTCAAGCTATCATCCTATAGCAATCCTTCTCAGCCAAGCTTCTAGACAAAAACTGTTCACACCCATTTCCTCTCTTGTCATTCACACCTTAACTCTTTGAAAACTGTCTTTTATGCTCCTCTCTCAATTAAAACTGCTCTTTTCAAATTTACTATCCATTTCTTAGTTTGATTAAAACTTTTAATTTTTCTTAGTTTTTGTGCTTCTATCTGTTTCATTTGAAATTGCCAACCATTTTCTACTTTTGGATTCTCTCTTCCCTGTGTTATTATGACACAAACCTCTCATAGTTTTCTTCCTACCTATCTGACTCTTTCTTCTTAGTCTGACTCATCATCCATATTATATCACCAAACTATATGTATATGCCCAGTTTCTGTCCTAGATGATATGCTGAAAAGGAGTGAGTGTTGGAGTTGTGTCTTGAAGGAAAGAAGGCAGAGAGGAGGGTGTGGGTGATAGACAGGGCAAAGGGACAGGGAAGGGAAGTGGAGGTGAGGGCTGAGGGTGAGGAAAAGAGAGAAGGCAAGTTTGATGGGAGCACAAAGTACAAGATGGGGAAATTGCATCAGCTTTGCTACTCACATCTCTTCAGTACCCTCTGGTCAGAGAGGGAGCTGCAAAAACTCTTCTCTAACAAGGAGGGTTCATAAATTTAGACATCTCTTCACTTCCTATCAGTTACACTGCTTGGATTCAACTCCACTGTCTTCATGCCCTTCATCCCAGGGGATGATCTTATGGAGAAGATGAAGCATTACAATAAAGGGCATTCATAAAAGAATAGAAGGTTTGAATTTGGTGAAAAGAAATGCTGCCTCATTGTTAGGGAGGTAGGGAGGAAGGAAAGAGCAGAGAATGAAAATTGTCAGTGACTTTGGAGATGAAGAAAAAGAGAGAAGAGGGAGCTCATCATTAAGAATGTTCTCAATTTTCTCAGTAAACTAAGTGCAGCCTATGTGCCAGGGATAAAAACTGGGACATTCCCTGCCCTCATGGGAAATACTACTGGGAAAAGGCAACTCATATATGGGAACTGGATCAGAACCCAGGCTCTCAAGGACAGAGTCCAAGTTCTAGAAGAAGGGGGATGAGGAAGCTACCAAAGAGAAGGTGGATGATTTGGAAATGCTAGAAAGTGATATTCTAGATGTAGATTTTCCTAATCCACAGAAAGTGCTAGTGCCCTGTCATTATAACTACCTTCAGTTTAACTGCCTAGCATTTATTCTTATATTCATTTTGTAGACGTATGTATATATGTACACATTTGCATGTATGTAGATGTACAGTGCACAATACATGCCTAGACAATGCAAATAGCCATGTGTACATATGTATATGAATTGCACAATGAATGCATTATTATATACTCATACACATGGATGTGCATGTATGCATTTATGTATGCATGTATATATTCACATGTATACACATGCAGTATACATGAATTTTATATATGTGCGTATATATATATTTATATATACATACATACACACACACACACACACACACACATATATATATATATATATATATATATACATACACATACATACACTTCTGGCCTTGTTCACAGTGTGACTCTGTGTCTCTCATCCCACAGTCCATCTCCTCACTTCTCCATCCTTCCCATTAAGTTTTGATGTGCTCCAAGGAGACTATCTCTGCAGTTTGATTTCTTCATCTATAAAACAGGTAGATAAATAAGATCTCCTTTCTTCTGTGACTCTGTGACTAGTTGGGTAGAGGGGAAAGGATTTTTTCCTACTTCAGCAAAACCCAGACCCTTGACTCTGCTATTTCACAGCCCCATCAATTTAGGGAATATGTCACAGGGGAGGTGAACCTTAGCTCATAACTCCCCAAATGGGTTCTTAAAGATTTCACTGCGGTTTTTAAGAAGAGTTGGTTGATAAGTTGTCAGGGAAATTGTGGAGGAGAGTTTGTATTTGATGATCTCTGAGATTCTTTCTGACTCTGAAACTGATTTCTTCCCTTCTTATCCTTTCCCTTTCTTTTCCCCTTCCATGGCTATGAAAATGATTGCAGACCACCTGCTTTCTCCCTGTCATCTGTGGAATCTAAAGCAGCCACAGCTTATGTTCTTTTCAGACCCACCTTGCTTTTTTCACAGCTATTTCTCTAAAGGCTGGTTGGGCTTGTTTTTCTACATAATTCATAGTTTTCTCCAGAGATTGTTCTCCCCTCAGTCTCTTGTTTCCTTATCCTTTTTAGTATGACATAATGAATTACCTGGTTCCAAGAGACACAGATAGGGTTGGGGGAGGACTAGCCTGTGTCACTTTTTCTTTCTTTCTTTCTTTCTTTCTTTCTTTCTTTCTTTCTTTCTTTCTTTCTTTCTTTCTTTCTTTCTTTCTTTCTTTCTTTCTTTCTTTCTTTCTTTCTTTCTTTCTTTCTTTCTTTCTTTCTTTCTTTCTTTCTTTCTTTCTTTCTTTCTTTCTTTCTTTCTTTCTTTCTTTCTTTCTTTCTTTCTTTCTTTCTTTCTTTCTTTCTTTCTTTCTTTCTTTCTTTCTCCCTACCTCCTCCTCCTTCTTCTTCTTCTTCTTTTCTTCTTCTTCTTCTTCTTCTTCTTCTTCTTCTTCTTCTTCTTCTTCTTCTTCTTCTTCTTCTTCTTCTTCTTCTTCTTCTTCTTCTTCTTCTTCTTCTTCTTCTTCTTCTTCTTCTTCTTCTTCTTCTTCTTCTTCTTCTTCTTCTTCTTCTTCTTCTTCTTCTTCTTCTTCTTCTTCTTCTTCTTCCTTTCCTCCTCCTTTTCTCTCTCTTTCTTACTAGGGCTCCCAAAATGGTTTGTTGCTTGCCTTCAGCACTGCTTATTCTGACTGTTCCATAACTAGTCACAGTAGTTTACTTTTGTACAGTATCCTGGACACCAGTTTTGTAGAAGTTACTTGAAATTAAAATTTATCAATTTGGGAATCCAGAGGCAATTATCAGTATTTTGCATCAAATTCAATTTTTGAATTTAATCATGCTGAATATTCAACAGTCAAACAAATAGAGCTAGTGTGCTACAGTGGAAACACTAGCTTGGAGTTAGGAAACCTCACTCTGATATTAGTTTTGTCATCCTGAACAAGTCACTAAATCTTACTGAAACTTGGGTTTCTCATGGGTAAGATGAGAAAAATGATAAAGCAGCCCCTTTACAACCTAATACTCTAATTAGGGAGATATGTCAGCAACAGAGGATACCTATGTAGATCTTGGAGATATTAATAGTCAGCCTGGGTTGTCTACAACTGGAATCTAAGGAAGTAGTTCTATGGATACTAGAAATAATATTAATAATAATATGGTAGCAACAACAATAATAACATTCATGTGTTCTTTAAGGCTTACAAAACAATCCAGACACATGTATACATACATGTACACAAGTATATATGCTATACACATATTCATATATGCACATATACATGCATATATATTTTCATACACACATATCAGGAAGTTATGGCAGAAATGCTAGTATTAGGGAGGTGGCCAAGCTTACTTATAATGCTTTAAGAGAAACAGGAGCCAGATATAGAGACTCATGTAATTTCTGCTACTGCAGTGGCAAAAGGGGGTAGTTCACTTGAGCCTTTAACTTCTGTGCTTCCATGGGCCAGGATGATTAGGGTCCACAGCAAGTTTGCTACCCAAAAGCAGAAATATCATCAGGCTGCCTAAAAAGAAGCAAACTGGCACATATTGAAAACTGAGCACATTAAAAATTTCTGTGCCAATCTATGGTGGGATCAGGTCTAACAGCTATGAAAAAATAACCTAGATCCTCCAAGGTGGCAATGAATGGTTTATGAAGCCAGTAGAATGAACTGTCATTACCCACTCTTTCTGACCCACAGATTCCCAGAATTTTATAGTTTGGCAGGATTTCAGTGGCCAAATAGTCCAATTATAAAAGGAATCCTCAGTATAATTCCAGGAGAAAGAATGAAAGAAAGAGGAAAAGGAGGGAAGGGAAGGAAGGAGGGAATGAGAGAGGGAGGGGGAGGAGGGAGAAAGAGAAACACAGAGAGAGACAGAGACAGACAGAGACAGAGAGACACAGAGATAGAGACAGATAGACACACACATACACATACACACACACACAGAGGAAAAATGATTACCCTTGGAACCAAATGATATTCATTGTTACAAGGTATATGTACAGTTTTTTTATATAACTGATACCTATGTGTTATGTATGTTCTGTTTGTTATGTAATCGACTTTTATTGCTGTGTAGTGCTTCTTTGTTATTTATGACAATATGTCATGTCATATATGCATTATTAATATATAATCTATCCTTATTATTCACAGAGTCTGTGTTTACGAATTTGCCTACTTGCTAAAATTTATTTGTAGTCCTCAAACCAATATTTGAGGCACTTTCATGGTCATTCCCAGACATGCCGCAAGCAGTGAAAAATGTGAGTCACCTGACCTGGACAGTTCCAGCTGAAGTTGAATAAGGCAAAGAAGCTGTGCCTTCTGGTTTCAGCTATTATCCTGTAAGCAGGTGTCCTTTTCATAGTCTATTTAATATCACATTATTCACATTTTTGAGCTTTTTGTTTATTTCACTATGATTTTATTGCTTTAGATAACCCCCAAGCAGAGTGCTGAAGTGCTGTCTAGTGTTCCTAAGCACAAGAAGGCTATGATGTGCCTTGTGGAAAAAGAAGCTTTGTTCAGGTATGGATTATAGTGCTATTGGCTACGAGCTCATTGTTAATGAATCAACAATATGATACTTTCAGAAAAAACAAGAGGAAATTCACTATTCTGCATGTGAAGCTACTCTCGAAAATGCTAAAGTAAATGTGGCTTGAGGCTTACAGGAACCTAACCTTGTATTTCTCCTGGGAGTAATGGTGCAGGATTCACTAATTCAGTGTTCATGGTAATTTTATAGAGCATAATTACCCCAAAAGGATGAGAATCAACTATATGTGCATATTATTTATTTGTGACAAGTATTTGGTCATTCTACATGGCTCATTGTTTGATGATATGGATTATATTGATTACTTGTGCCAATATTTGCTACTTGAAACTTAATGTCAATATCATGTATTAGATACCTACATATAAATAGTATTTTATAGTTACAAAGATTGCCTATATGTATGATTATGCACAAAGCTATGATATTCATTACATATTTTATAGAATCAATGGATTATAGCTCTAGAACTAAACAAAATGTCAATAGACATCTAGCTTACCATTGTCATTTAACATGAAGAAACTGTGATCAAGGTATCTTGATAATGTCTAAGGTCACCATGTGTTGTTGGGTATGAGAGGTGGGATATGGATCTAGGACCTCTAGCTATTTCCTCTGGATCATGCTGGCTTATTTCCACAGATGTTGATTTGTATCCCATGGATTTGCAAAGTATATAGAGATGCTTCATTGCAAGAGGAGGGCAAGGAAGAAGTCATGTCAATCATTTTACTATCATCCTCTTTCTTGCTGTATGGAACATTTATATTTCTAGATCACAGAAGAACACTGGAGAAACAATGTCAGCAGTATATGCTTCCCCTGATCTGTGATGGAATAGATGCAGGCAGGAAAGTTTTCTGATACTGATGGCACAGTGAAACTATGAGATCAGGAAAGAAATAAATCTGTGTTCTCCTGAATCCATCCTTCACACTATAAATCCTATATCATATATCAATCTAGAATTTCTCTGAGTCTGATGAGTGACTGAGACTGCTTTAATATGAAATAAACATACCACAAAAACTATGGTGTTTACATTTCTTGGCTGCCTTATAGGGAGTATAGCTGTGGGTAAATAAAACATTGCAAACAGCATTTTCTAAAATTTTTGGGTCCAGATCAATCCTACATCTGGCGGCTTCTGGAGTGAAGAAGAGAAGCATTCTACCAACTGCTTCATAGATATTTTATCTGTGTGATCACGGATAATTTGTTTAATGTTCTTGGACCTTGATTTTCTCTTCTGTAAAATGAGATGATTAGATTAGATGTACTTTAAAGTCCCTTTTAACTCTAGATGTGTGGTTCTACATTCTTTACTTTTTTATTATGCATTGTGTATTTGTTGTTATATAATGTTTATGTTGTAATCAATCCATGCTAAGAGCAAACATTACATACAGCATTCAAGCATGATTATCTCCTTCTGTGGAGAACCATCACTGTTTTCTGAAGGTCATGTGATTAAGGCTCATTGAAATATCTCCAGGTCAAAGAAAGAGTCAAGATTCATTAATTGGTGGAGATTCTAGAGGGGAATTTTGATTATATAAATTTATCTTTCCAATGGCAAATTGGAGACATCTTGTAGAAAGACCCAAATGAATATTTTTGTTTTCAACTACTTAAAAGAATTTTATGTATTCCCTTGAAATTTTGATTTTGAATTTTTGTTGTTGTTGCTGCTATTTTAGAGAATAATTGATGAAATCAAATATCAATTCCTTATTTGAAATACAAAGCACTTGGCACAAGTGACAAATTCATAAGGGCATTCCTCTTTGCCCAAAGGTACATTTATTTAAGAGAAATGTAGTAAGCAAGGAAAAAGGCTTGGAAGAGACCATTAAAGGAATATGCTATGAGATGTGAGTCCGCCATTGATTGGCAGGCTAAATCCATAGAGGAGTTTAGCAGATTAACCAGAGTTAGCTATAGGAAGGAGATAGATGCCATTAAAGAGAAGACATTATGAGAAAGAATATCTCAGTGGGCTTAGTCTTGAAAAGGACTTAGCAAAGATCTTCATTGTAAGCATAACTTTTATAAGAGAAATATAATCTTGGGAGTATCTCAATGTAGAAAGGAAAATAAGGCAGGAGCAAGGATGTATATTGAGATGCTGAAACTGCCTTGAAGATACTAACAAAGGTAGTCTGGGAAAATCTGGGTTCCCAACATAGATATCTTAAAAATATCTTAAAGATGATAATAAAGGCAGTCTGGGCACATCATGGTTGCTTTAACTATAGTAATAAAACAGTCTGGGAAATTAAGTTCCCCAAATGAGTGTTTTAGCATTTTCTGAATAAGAGGACAGAACAGAATAAGCTGATTTCAGTATTCACATCATAGTTAGCTGCTTATCTGCCTGCCTATCTATCTGTCCATTTGTCTATCTATCCATTCTCGAGAATATTTATCTCTGCCTATCTACTTATTTGTTTAATTTTTTTTTATTGGTAGTTCTCTTCTAATTTCAAATGTTATATTTCATTGAACCTGACATTTATGCAAATTTCATGATCTTATGTGTAGTTATATTATATAAAATGTGTTATATTATAGCACCTGGATTCATGCCAATATCCTCTTTTTTATGCTGTCATTATTTGAATTCTGTTTATTAATTTTTATTGTAGCTAGTATCTTGAATTCATTGTAACAAGAGCTAAATCTTTCATGCTACAATTATGTAGTTTCCTTATTGTGTGCTTAGTTAGATAAAGTAGAAAGGTAGGCAATTTACTTGCTTCACCTACATCGCTGAGTTTTCAGTAGGAAGCTAGGAAGGTTTCCAGCTTATTGGGTGAATCTGCTATAGTAAAGCTAGAAGAGGGACTAGATAGGGTTCAGGCAGGGGGTGGAAGGATATCCAAATTGAAGAGAACACAGGTTCAATTAAGTATTTGAGTATTTATCCATTGCTTGTTACATTAAGTAGATGATGATTATGATTTAATCTGAAATTAATATAAATGAGGAAATTTTGTACCACTGATATGGAGTATCTGATTCAAATGCTACCAAGGACTTTCAATGCTAAAAGTGTGTGCTGGCACTACAGAAAAAAAATTATAGTGAAATTACTGAATGCAGCCGTGAATTATTTTGAAAGGAAGAAAGGGAACAGTCATATATATTAAGTGGCTACTATATTCTAGGCACTGTGCTAAGCATTTAAAAATATCATTTTTACAACTCATTCCACAACTGATAAATGTTCAAAGGATACAAATAGAAATTTTCAGATGAAGACAGTTCTAGTCATATGACTTTGAGGTACCACTTCATGCTGCTCAGATTGATTAAAATGACCAGAAAAGATAATGATGAATTTTAGAGGAGATGTGAGAAAACTGGGACATTAATGTATTGTTGGTGGAGTTGTGAATTGATCTAACCATTCTGGATTGCAAATTGGAACTATGACCAAAGGGGTGTCAAACTATGCATGCTCTTTGATCCAGCAGTGTCTCTATTGGATATATATATATATCCCAAAGAGATTGTAAAAGAGTGAAAAGGACACATGTGTGCAAAAATATTTGTAGCAGCCTTTTATGTGGTGGCAAGGAACTGGAAATTGAATGGATGTCCATCAGTTGGGAAATGGCTGAATAAGTTACAATATATGAGTATAATGAAATAGTACTGTTCTACAGGAAATGATCAACAAACTGATTTCAGAAAAGCCTAGGAAGATTTACATGAATTGATGCTAAGTAAAGAAAGCAGAATCCAGAGAACATTGAACATAGTAACAAAATTATGTGATAATCAATTGTGATGAACTTGGCTCTTTTCATCAATGAGGTGATTCAAGGCTTCTTCTTGACAAGAGAAGAGAGTATATCCACATCAATAAGGTTTTGCAAAGGTGAATGTTGAAAACTATCTCTGCATATATTTGGAAAAATAAAATACTATTAAAATAAAATTAAAAATATTCTTTTATTTGATCCTTACAACACTGCATGGTAGGTGCTCTTACTAGCACTATTTTACAGATGAGAAATTTGAGGCAGAAATAGGATAAGTGACTTGTCCAATGTAACATAACTAGTTAAGTTTCTGAGGCCAGACTTGACTCAGACACTTCTGACTCCAGGCCAAGCACCTGATCCCTTGTGCCACCTGGACACCTCTTTTACAGAAGAGAAATGTAAAATACTAATCACATGTTACAGGGAAGCAGGCAGAGCTCTGTTGTCTGCAAGCCACCTGTACCAGTGGCACATTCTTGCATCCCTAATAAGATTAGAGTTGAAGAGAATGCTTGAAAACTAGTCACTAAAACCCTCCAGAAGAAGTGAGGAAATGGAGAGAAAAACCTCCATACTCCTGGAAGGATTGTCCAAAGCATTTGTGACATATATGTATTTTCTTCTGGGAGAAATGATTATTTCTTTCATATATTAACAATGAATTGTTGATTTTCAGAAACCATTGAACTGAAGGATACTATTAATGGATGGTACTGTCCAAATCCCTTAGGTATGGGACACCCTAACTAACTAGAGAACTTTAAAAAGAATTTAATCTAAGGTGGATTCAGTTCTCTACTCAGTTTAAGAGGGAATAGATCCTTTGTCTGGATTGGCTGATGTTGGGGATGGTCTGGAAGCCAGAGTGATCAAAGTCATATCCTCTAGCCCCTCATTAGAATGGGTCTACTTCATTATGATATTCATTCTTCTCATTACTTGTTAAGCAGAATTACTTGCAACTCTCAGAAACACCCACTCTTCCAAGAGCATATCAATGTTGAATGAATTTTATGAGCAGCCTTTGGCATTTGAGAGTGCCATTAATTGCTTTTATTAATTATCTGCTAGTATAATTGATAAAATGATTAATTACCAGAAATTATTTCTCTCAAACTTTTTATACATCACAGATTAATGCAAATTTATAGTTGGAGATGCACAGTCAGTGAGATATAAGCCATAGCTAGACTTTCACTATGGCAAGTAACATTCATTTTTTAGGATAGCTTCTGTGTCCTTCTGGCAAGTCATCCTTTGAGCCCTGTTTAGAAACAATGAAGTTACAGATGCCTATTGTGGAAAAATGAACAGTCTAAAGAGACTAACTTTTGATTCTAGTTCTAAGTTACAGTATTGGAATGTTTTCCAGAGAAGCAAATTCGCATTGGAGAGAACCTGCAGAAAGCTTATATTAGATCCAGTAGCATATGCCCATATGATCTCTCCGTGCTGCACATGAAGGGATTACTTTAGAAATCACTGGTTAAGGAAACTATGATGACAGAAAAATAAGCCAATATTAGGTTTCACCAAATAATCAATAGACCAACAGCCAGACAGATGCCTGTATCTGGGCTTGAAATGATAAAAAAAGATTGACTATGTTGTCTTCTAGATATTGAGTAAAGGTCTGATTTCTTAGAGAGAAAGGCTGATGAAACACTACTAGACACCAGTAAAATGCCAGTTAAAACACCTTTGAAAATGTGGGCTGTTATTTTTCTTCATTCTGAAGAAGACCAATGACATTAGAAAGATGATGTCTTGACTTGCAAGTGAATTAAGATTTAAGAGAGGCAGAGTTATACAAGGTCACCAACCTCACTTACTCTCCTCCAGAATCATTGGAGCCCAGTGTCAAGAAAAAGGTCAGTGTGACTGGCAGTGGCCCCATATGCTTTTTTAAACTAAGGTCTTTTTCCATTTTGTAGAGGCAATAACCATTCAACATTTGAAAGCTCGGTATGAACTGAGGCTAAAGATTGCCTTCTCAAAAGAATCAGTCTGGAAAGGGAAGACCCTTAGGGTTTCTGACCAGAACAGAAACAATTGGACTCACCTAAGCCACCAAAACTCAAACAATAAGCAAGTGAGGTTTGGGCTGGGATCTATTAATGGTTAATCATTAGAGTCAGAGTGATTTGGAATTAAAGGCATAGTCAAGTAACTCCATTTAAACCCTAGCAGGCTTTATCAAAGCCCACTTTTCTAGAGCTGTATTTCAAGAAATCATAATGAAACTACATGAGATGACACAAGGCAACAGACCATCCCTGGTCACCCACATAGGAAATTGAGGGGTCAGGAAAAATCTGATGGGAAAAAAAAAACAAGGGGTGGAACTGCTTCTCTCAGTTGAATAGAGCATCATGGACCAAAGCAACCTGAGGCAAAAACTCCATCAGTAGAATGCAGCTGAAGAGACAGAACTACAATTATGGTCAAGGTGGACATATGCACACTAGATGTAATCAAGAAGGAAATATAAACTTGGTTTGGAAGAAACTATTGTTTTCCCTTGCACCTGGAATAGGGAAATGTTGACAGTCAAGAATAGAGGTCACCCCACAGCTTGAAGTCTCTAAACATCATCTCATCAGCAAACAAGTATGGATTTCCCCCCCAGACTTGTAGAACTCTTTCAAAAATGACTCTGAGGATAGAAAATATAGCTTGTACTATTCTATTAGGTAGTTAAACTTGTTACTATTATATTCCAGTTATTCTATAAGAAACATTAACAAAAGACACCTTTATAGCAAGGGCTTAGATTCTGTTGGCTGAATTAAAATAAATTATATTCAGACTGTTTTAATGTGAGTCTGATATTCTTTAAGGAAATTGAGTGTCAGCAAGAAGATGGATCACTTGGCTCTGGTATGCTCAGATCCATCAAACACTTTCAGTATGTTAGCATTAATTGGGACCAGTTCCAAACTATTCACAGAATTTTCAGAGAATTGGAGCAGCCAGCTGGGATTTGATACCTAGATACCCTAACCATCTCTACTTTTTATGCAGAATTATACAAAAAAATAAAAGAAAATTATGACAAAGATCATCATAAGAATACAGAATTTTCCAATTAGAAAGTGGATCAAGAGAGATGTTTTGGTTATGCTCCAACTTCCCCCAAATGCAAGTACCATTTGAAAAAGCAATTCTGTAAGAAAGAGGATAACGCATATTTTCACTGCATGTGTATCTCTATATGCATAACAATGCAGTGATTCCTGATTATTTCAAGAGAAATCTTCAAATATCATCATATAAGAGATGGAAGGTGTCAGATTCTACTTGAATGAATGTCAGTAGTATTATTATATATCATTTAATAAATATGCATCACCAAAATGTTAGCATGGAAAAACACTGGGAGATCCAAATACATGGAGATTACTAGACTCTGAAGAGTAGAAGAGGACCAATAAATACATCATGTAATGAGTTCAAGATACCATGGACTATTTTGGGCAACCACTGGCTTTCAGAGCTATACCTACATATTGGATACTATGAGAACATTGTGGCGGGGAATAACAAAGTCAAGACAACCTTCATTTACCCAATAGTACTCTACCACTTTGAATACATATCCCAAGGAATTTTGGGAGCATCTACCATATTTCAAAGACTTGAAGAGAAAGAGGGATGTTGAAAGCACGTATATGTGTACATAAATAATTTCATTGTCTTTGGAAAGACTGAGTAATATGGGAAAATATAAATAAGTATTAGATCAGCTAGAAGGAACTGGCTTGAAGCTGCCAGTTGACAGTATTTATTTTTGCAAATTTTCTCTGAAAAAGGTAGCTCCCACATCTCAGCATTGATCCAGAGAAGACCATCACTCTCCTCTCACAACCACTAGTGCCTTGCTGGGCACAACACAGAATGAAAATTCATTACTGAACCCACCTATATTGCAATGAGTGTAAATGGTGAATTCCCAGAAGTGATGATATGTATTTGAGTTTATAATACTCAGAGTTGTAATTATGTAAATCATGGTAATGATTATTTTCATTAGTTTGGACTTAGCTATATATAATGATTCATTTACCATCCTCTTGAGCTATACCTGTCACATTGAGGTTAATCAATAAAGGTTGATGGTAAGGATAATTTGGGGAAGTTTATTTATTTGTACAAATCCTGCCCTAGACCTAGTTACAAGTTATGTTGAATCTATTCCCAGGACAAGCCCTGGAATTATATTTTTTTCTGCAAATCATGCCACTGATCAATTTGATTTGGACTTTTATGGTCAATCATTTAATCAATAAGCATTTATTAACTATTTCTATGTGCCAGGCTCTGTGCTAAGTGCTGGAGAAACAAAAAGAGAAAAAAGATATCCTCTGCCCTCAAGGAGCTTATTATCTAATGGATGAGACAGCATGCAAACAAATATATACAAAGCAAGCTATAGATTAGATAAATAGGAGGAAATTAACAGGAAAAGCACTAAAATTGAGAGGTTGGGGAAGGCTTCTTGAAGAAAGTAGGATTTAACTTAGTTTTTAAGGATTAAGTTTAAGGATGCCAGGGTGGTTGGTAGTTGAAGAGGAGGGAGAAAATGTTCTAGGCTTGAGGGACAACCAGAGAAAATGCCTGGATCCTATGGGATGGAATGAGATACTTCATTCATGGAATAAGGAAGAGACCATTGTTTTGGGGAGGATGGTATAAGAAAACTGACCGGAAAGTTTGACTGGGGGCTAGATTATGAAAGCCTTTGAATGCCAAACAGAACCTTGACCTTGGAGGCCACTAGAGTTTATAGAAATGGGGGGTAGGAGACATAGTTAGAACTGAACTTTAGGAAAATCATTTTAGAGCCTGAATGAAGGATGGGTTGGAGTGGAAAGAGACTTGAGGCAGGCAGGCCCACTGGTATGCTATTGTAATATTTTATGTGTGAGGTGATGATAATCTGCACCAGAATGGTAACAACATCAGAGGAGAGAAGGGGACACATTCGAGAGATACTGCAATGGTGAAATCAATAGTTTGAAAATGGCAGCATGAGTGGGGTTGGGTGGGGGGCTGAAACAAAGTGAGTAATCCAGAATGATTTCTAGGTTTCCAGCCTAAGAGATTGACTAGGGAAGGAGGATAAGGAAGATTTTAGGGGGAAAAAATCAAGAGTTCTGTTTTGGCCACAATGAGTTTAAAGTATCTAAATATCCTGGTCAAGGTATCTGAGAGACAGTTGAAGATATAGGATTGGTGGTCAGCAGATAGATTGGGGAAGGAAAGATAAATTTGAGAAACATCAGCATGGATATGGCAAATGAATCTATAGAAACTGATAAGATCCCCAAATTAAGTAGGATAGAAGGAGAAGAGACCAAGCTCCAAGAGAGAATCCTACGGATCATCTAGGATTAGAGTATGTGTTCTGGAGGAGAATGCAGGAAAGTAGACAGAGAAGGATCAGTCATCCAGGTACTAGGAAAACCCAAGGTGAGGAGGGAAATAGATTCACACACACACTCTCACACTCACACACACACACACACACACACAAAGACATGGAGACAGAGACAGAGAGACAAGGAAAGTGACAGAGACAGAATCACAGAGACAAAGAGACAGAGACAGGCAGCAAGAAAGAGATAGTGAGAGAGACAAGGAGACAGCAAACTAGTGAGAGAGACAAAGAAAGGGACCATGAAACAAAGATAGAAAAAGAAGGATAGCAAAACAGAGATAGTGAGATATATAGATAAAGAGAGATTTCAAAAACCTAAAGAGAAGCAGTGTCAAAAACTACGGAAAGCTCAGGGAGAATGAGGATTGACAAATGAGAATTTAGAACATAATTACCTAATTATATCCAGTGATATATCTATTAATAAACAAATATTTATTATCTACTAAACGTCAGGCCCCAGTGCTAGGCACAAGGGTTACAAAAACCAAAAGGTAACAATCCCTGAATTCAGGGAGTTTACATTCTATCAAGGGAATTAGCAGGAGTTTACATTCTATCAAGGGAATTAGCAGGTATTTATGCTAATCTCATAGCCAAGCACTATTTTTAGCCTGGACTTGAAGGAAACCAGGGGAATCTGGAGACAGAGATGAGAAGGGAGAGAATTCCAGGCATAGAAGAAAGCCAGGAGAAATTCCAGAGAGAGAGAGAGAGAGAGAGAGATGGAGTGTCTTGTGCGAGGAACAACAAGGAGGCCAGTGTCACTGGGTCATAGTGTGTGTGTGTGTGTGTGTGTGTGTGTGTGTGTGTGTGTGTGTGTGTGTGTGTGTGTGTGTGTGTGTGTGTGTGTGTATGCAGGGATGTATCACTGAGTGAGACCTGTTGATGGCCTTAGCTTTAAAAGGCCAAGGTCTCCTGTTGCATCAGGGCCATCTCCAGTGATCCTGCTCTATATCTGGACTCAGATGGCTCTGGAGGGGAAAGTGAGGCAGGTAACTTTACACATCCCTCCCTCAATTAAATCCAATTCACTTGCCTGTCACATCATCACTTCTCTGATGTCCTGGTCTTTTTCAAAAACAAAGGACAAACAACAACAAAAATACTGAAAAGGTAGGAAGGGGCCAGGCTACGAGGAGCTTTTATATTTGGTCTTAGAGAAAAGGGGTTGGAATTTATTGAAAGTGGGAATAGGAGGGCAGGGTCAGACCTGTGCTTTAGGAAGATCTCTTTGATAGTTGAGGGGAGAATGAACTGGAGTGTCAAGATACTCAACTTAGAGAGAAAAACCAGATGGTTAGTGCATGAGTTTAGGCACGAGATAACGGGGGTCTGCAGCATCCAAGAAGACAAGGGGGAACATGTAAGAATTGTTGCAAAGTTACAGTTAACAGGCCCTGTCAACAGATTGGAGATTGGTGTGATAAAGAATGAGGAATTGAGGATAATACCTAAGTTGAAGTATGAGTGGAAGAAAAGAGGGAATGATGTTTAGCTCTTTCAGTTATGTCTGACTCTGTGACTCTATTTGGAATTTTCTTGACAAAGATACTGGAATAGTTTGTCATTTTACAGATGAAGAAACTGAAGCAAGCAGGATTATATGACTTGCCCAGGATCACACAGCTAGTAGCAGGCCCCATCTACTGTACCACCTGGCTACTCCATAGGAGAAAGTACATTCCATCATGGAGAATAGTGAATATTAAATACTTAAAGATAGGCAATGAGTATTGTTTGTGAGGAATAGAAAAAATGTCAGCGTGGCTAGATTGCAAAATTCTAGAGGAAGAACAGTATAGTATGAAGCTCGAAAGATACATTTGGACCAGTTTGTAAAGGCCTTTAAATGTCAGAAGAATTTATTTCCTAGATGTAATAGGGATCAATTGGAGTTTACTTAAGAGAGTGACATGATGAAATAGCTATAGTTTCAGGAAAATCACTTTGGCACCTAAATGGAGGCTGGATTGAAGAAAGATAGAGACTTCAAGCAGAGAGAACATGTAGAAAGCTATAGCAATAGAATATGGAGAAATGATAAAGGTCTGGACTGGGCTCATGGCTGTGGAAGTAGAGAAAAAGACTGTGAAAGATGTGGAGGAAAGAGAAGGATCAAGATTTGGTAATGGATTGAATATACAAACTCAGGGAGAAGAAGGGGTTGAAGGTAGCACAGGTTGTAAAACTCAAATGAATTGAAAAATCATGGTATTTTCAACAGGAATAGCAGAGTTCAAAATTGGATTATAGTTTGGAGAAAGAGAATAAATCTTGTTTTGAGTTTGAGATGCTTATGGGACATCCAATTTGAAGATTTCTTTGCTGTAGGAGATGTGTAACTGTACCAATGATCAAGGAAACCCATGGGAGTTGATCAAGTTACCAAGTGGGAGAGAGCATAGATAAGAAAGAAAAGAGGGCCCATTAGAGAACCATGAGGTACACCAATGATTAGGGGATCTTCTCTGGATGATGAACCTGCAAAGCATGCTGAGGAAAGCAATGTTATAGAAACCTACTGAAGAGAAAATATCCAAAAAGAGAAAGTGATGACTGAATATAGTGGCAAATTCAGTAGATAGCTCAAGGATGAGGATCAAGACAAGGCCATCAGAGTTGGCTGTTAAGTGATCACTGGTAACTGCATAGTTATAGAGTCCACATTTCCCCCAAGAATTGAAAAGCAATGTAGAGGAGAAATAATGGAGGCAATGAATGTAGATAGATCTTTCTCGGAGTTTGGGAGGAGTGAGGAAAAATATAGGAAAAGCTTGATGAGGTGATAAGGTGTAATGAGGGTATCTGTGTATATGGTAATAGGAGATAAGTAACTTTCCAGACTCACCCTGCTAGTAAACATCAAGTTTCTGAGACTAGATTTGAATTCAGGTCTTCCTGACTCCAGAGCTGGTGCTCTGTCCTGTCATCTTATATATATATATATATGATGTATGTCATCATACAGCTGCCCTGAAGGTATTTTTTTTTAACCAAGAATTTAAAGAAGTTTGAGTCTGTTTGTAGGCAACAAGAAAGGGACCAATATATTAGAAAAAAACTTGAATATTGGAAAGGGGAATAATTATTGAAGCAATCTGCTTGAGGGATGGGAAGAGATTAGATCATTGGTATATCTAGAGAGATTGATTTTGGCCAGGAGAAGGGACACTTCTTATTCAAAATAAGAGGAGAGAATGAGGGTTAACATCAAAATTTTGAGATATAAAAGAAGGGAAGAAAGAACTCGCTTCCTTTTGTATGTTTAGATTGTGAGCTCCTTCGGCTAAGGACTGACTTTCTTTTTTCTATTTATATGCGTAGAGCTTAGCGCAGTGCCTGGTGGAAATTTTAGGAAATATTCCTAAGCTCAATATAAGGTTAAACTTTTTGCCAATTTAACATTTTCTATAAATGAAATGGGCTGCCAGAGGTACCTCCGCTGGCCAAATCACCACTTGGTAGTGCTGTATATGGAATTCAAGATTTGCCTCAGGAAAGGAGGTGGGAACCAATCCTATAATTCTGCATTTTCCGTGCTTGCTAATGAGTTTACAGTCAACTGGACCAGAAGGCATCTTAGCAGAAATTGACAATACAGTGGACTAGTTTCCCAGACATTCAACGAGGCTCCTTTGCCATCTAGTGTTTATATTGTGAACTACAGATTTTCCAGTTGAATAAAACAGTCCAATGGGGACGGACATCCTCATCTTGTGCATAGCAAATAGCTCATTTTCCCAGAACATCAGTAGGTCATTCTGGATTCTTTTGCCTCATTCTTCCTTCCAATTCAAACATTCATCAATCCTTTCTTTTGTTTCATCACATTTTTTGGATCATTTTTTGGTCAGTTTTTTATTTCCACTGTAATCAGAGATGCCCAGGGTCTTATAAGAGTATACTTGGACTATTATCTTCTCACTGGTTGTCCTGCTTGTATTTTATCCATCTTCAAAAACATTATACTAAGAGAATTTTCACAAAATACTTTCATTATGCTACTTCTGTATTAAAGAAAATAATCAATCAACATGTATTAAACACTTATATACCAGATACTGTTCTAAGTGATGGAGGTACAAAAGAGGCAAAAGACAGTCCCTGCCCTCTAAGAACTTACACTGTAAAGGGGGAGACAAACAGTTATTTTGCTATGTGTGCCTAAATTCTAAGCCCCTATAGTGCTGGAGATGTCTGACATGGTTTTTCAATTCAGGAAGAGTTTGGGGTCAGAATGTTCAAGTGAAGACTAAATCAGCTATGGGTTTTACTGGGTCTTCATTCCCTTCCTGTCTTTGCTTTTGACTTTCTACATTTGACCACCATGGCTCAATTTCCTTTTGATCCTGGAATATAGTTACTACACAGGCCCTTCCTTCCAGTGACCCCCATTTTGGGGACATAGTTTATTTCTCTCTTGGCTGTGCTTTTGATTTTTTTTTTTTGCCCAGAATACCTTTCCCTGAGTCCATTCTCCCATCCCTTCCCACTACTTTTCAGCTTCCCATTATATGAAGTCTTTCCTCATTAGAATGTAAGTTTCTTATGAATAGGGACTGTCTTTTCTTTGGCCTATATTTGTATCCCCCATTGCTTAGCATAGAGTCTAGCATATAGTAAATGATTAATAAATGAGTATTGTCTGCCTGAAGAGAAAGGAGTGTCTGGGTCTGGGAAAGAAAAAGTTGTTTAGGGATCAGGTGATTTCAATGATGATTAGAACTCAGAAAAGGATCTTTGGGAATTGGAGAAGTTAAATGGCCCTGTTCCTCTCTTTTCCTCCAGGCTATTTATTAATCCCTCATAATCTCTCCCCATCAGAGAATTGAATAAACACTCATAAATGTTATTACTATTGTTAACTTATCCTCAGTTAAGTATATAGTTGTTCTAGCATAACAGTATGCACATTAATTAATAATCTATTATTAAAAGAGAAGAATCTTGTGGTTGTTAAATGATAGGCTGTGTAGTTTAGTGGTAAGTACATTGGACTGAGAGTCCAGAGTCCTAGCTTGCATTCCCAGCTCTGACACCAATTTACTCTGTGACATGTGAATATGTTGTCTCTCTTTGGGACTCATTTACTCCAAATGAAAAATGAAATGTTGGAGACTCACAATTCCAGTCTAGTTCTGTGATCCTGGATACTCCCTTTAATGTACATATATTAAGTATTTTCTACCTGCCAGGCACTGTGCTAAACACTGATGACCCAAATAAGAAAAGAAAAGATAGTTCCTGCCCTCAATGAATTTATAATCTATTTGGGAGAAGACAATAAACAGAAGGAACCTGGAAAATTTCAGTTCTTTTTTTTAAAAATAATTATAACTTTTTATTGACAGAACATATGCATGGGTAATTTTTTACAACATTATCCCTTGTACTCACTTCTGTTACGACTTTTCCCTTCCCTCCTTCTACCCCCTCCCCTAGATGGCAGGCAGTTTTATACATGTTAAATATGTTATAGTATATCCTAGGTACAATATATGTGTGTAGAACTGAACAGTTCTCTTGTTGCACAGGAAGAATTGGATTCAGAAAGTAAAAATAACGTGGGAAGAAAAACAAAAATGCAAGCAGTTTACACTCATTTCCCAGTGTTCCTTCTCTGGGTGTAGCTGATCAATTCTCTGATCTTCTCTTTGTCGAAGATATTCACTTCCATCAGAATACATCCTTTTACAGTATTGTTGTTGAAGTGTATAATGATCTCCTGATTCTGTTCATTTCACTCAGCATCAGTTGATGTAAGTCTCTCCAAGCCTCTCTGTATTTCTCCTGCTGGTCATTTCTTACAGAGCAATAATATTCCATAACATTCATATACCATAATTTACCCAACCATTCTCCAATTGATGGACATCCATTCATTTTCCAGTTTCTAGCCACTACAAAAAGGGCTGCCACAAACATTTTGGCACACACAGGTCCCTTTCCCTTCTTTAGTATTTCTTTGGGATATAAGCCCAGTAGTAGCACTGCTGGGTCAAAGGGTATGCACAGTTTGAAAACTTTTTGGGCATAGTTCCAAATTGCTCTTTAGAATGGTTGGATCCATTCACAACTCCACCAACAATGCATCAGTGTCCCAGTTTTTAGTTGTTAAATTATTGTTCCAGTACCTGTTGTGAAATATATATTTGCTTATTTGCATATGTAGTTGTTAAAGTTTTGTCAATTGTGTGAGTAACTTCAGCATGCATTTTTTATATTAAGTTATGATGAGGGATTCCTTTTGTTAATTAAATTTATCTAATTGAAGTTGTGTTGGACTGATTGTTTTCTAACTCACTCTGATATTTATGTCATGAGTGATTGTATTTATTTTGGTTAATTAATGATATTAATCAGAATGGCTTAATTCATTATAAATAGATTGTAACTTCTTTGAGGGCAAAGACTGTTATCTTGTATGTTTTACGGTTATCCCTCCAGCATAGTGCTTTTCATGTAATTTCAATACTTTTGTGGATCTGTCATTAATGCTTCCAATTTACACCTCCTTCTCCACCTCCTAGAAGATGCTACTTTCTTTTCTCCCATCAATCATCTACAGAACTCCATGCAGCATACTGGGGAGTCTTTCTCTACCTCAGCTGATATTGCATGGATGGCAAGAGATCACCTGAACTGTTATTAGTTATCCCTTGTTGTCATTACTAACTCACCTTTTTAGGTCATATATTACTTTAAAGTTATTTTTATGATACTTTTATTCCACAATTCTGTATTAGTGATTTCAGAATATGATCCTAGGCTTAATAGTTCAGGACCTTAGGCTACTCTTAAATGCTATAAATTATAGATCAAGTACCAATTTGCATTGTAAAGGAAATTTCTTCCTAAGAGTTTCCTCTTCCAGTGAAACCATAAGTTTGGTCCCTTCAAAAAGTATTATAGACTATTCACAACCCCCAGGAGCCTCTGCTGCTCTTTGGGTAATTCAATTTTAATTCATTGGAGACTCCTGTATTCAACCAATCAATAAACATCTATTAAGAGCCTACTATATGCCAGGCTCTATGCTAGGGTCTAGGGAAGCATTTAAAAATAAGCAAAAGACAATTCCTATTCTCAATGAGCTTACAATCTAATGAGAAGCAACCTGCAAAAATATATATATATGTATAAAGAAAACTTTATACAGGATAATTTTTTTTAGTTAACAAAGAGAAGACATAGATTTAAGGATTGGAAAAGATTTCCTGTAAAAGATAGTATTCTACAATTGATAATCATATGAAATGATTAATTTAATATTGGTATTAAAAAGATGTGGCTTTTGTTTGTTCGTTGCTTGTTTCAGAGAAAAGCTTAATTTCATTGAAAGCAACGTTCGTTTTTTTCCCCTATTCCAGCCTACTGTCTTCATGGCTTAAAATTTTGGGGTCAGTTCACAAACTATCTATGTTTCTCTAAGATATACATACTGAGAGTTTAGCTCTGTGAAGTTTCTGATTCCATATTGTATTTTGAAATAAATTTTTACTTTACCAGAATTTCTCCCAGTATCCCTTTTGAAACTCCTCCCAGAGAATTATAACATTTTTATACTTTTTACATTTTAAATTTTTTTCTCAATTACATGTAAACAAAAATTCATAACATTCATTTTGAAAAAAAACTGACTTCCAAATTCTTTCCCTTATATTCCTTCTCCTTGAGAAAATAAGCAATTTTATATAGATGCAAATCATTTCTATGTTAACCATGTTGCAGAAGAAAATTCAGGGGCAGAAAGATGGCACTGGCCCTGAAATCAGAAAGGCCTGAGTTCAAATTCTGCTTCAGATACTTAATACTTAGTAGCTGTTGTGTGACTCTAAGAAAATCACTTTACCCCAATTGCCTCAGCAAAAAAAAAAAAAAAAATTAAACCAAAAAACCAAAACAAAATGCCTCCCCTCAAACCCAATTCAAGAATACTAAAATAATCTATACTCAGATATTATCAGTTACTTCTGTGGAGATAGATAACTTTTTTTCATCTTAAGTCTTTTTAAATTATAACTGTCATTCACAATTTATTAGAACAATGATATTTTTAAAGAAAAAAAAAGAAGAGGAAAGAAGCATCAAAGCTAATCGATATGTTTTTAAAAATCTGAAAATATATGCAATACGTGACCTTCCATGGATCTCCTATCTCTAAAAAGAAGTAGAGCTGAGAGGTCTTTTCATTTCTCTTCTTTGGGACCATTCTTCTTTGTAATTTTTCAACATCCCCTTTTGATTGGTTTTTAACACAAAAAATTTATTATTATTATTATAGGTTTTTATTTACAAAACATATACATGGCAATTTTTCAACACTGACTGTTGCAAAATCTTCTGTTCCAAATTTTCCTCTCCTCCCCTCACCACCTCTCCTAGATGGCAGATAGTCCAATACATGTTAAAATATATATTAAAACCAATATATGTATACATATCCATACAGTTATCTTGCTGCACAAGAAAAATCAGATCTAGAAAGAAAAAAAAAAAAACCTGAGAAAGAAAACAAAAATGCAAGCAAACAACAACAGAAAGAGTGAAAATGCTATGTTGTGGTCCACACTCAGTTCCCACAGTCCTCTCTCTGGAGGTAGATGGCTCTTTTCATTATTGAACAATTGGAACTGGTCTAAATCAATTTATTATTGAAGAGAGCCACTTCCATCAGAATTGATATAGTCTTGTTGTTTCCATGTACAATGATCTCCTGGTCCTGCTCATTTCACTCAGCATCAGTTCCTGTAGGTCTAGGCCTTTCTGAAACCATCCTGTTGGTTATTTCTTACAGAACAATAATATTCCATAATATTCATATATCACAATTTATTCAGCCATTCTCCAATTGATGGGCATCCATTCAGTTTCCAGTTTCTGGCCACTACAAAGAGGGCTGCCACAAACATTTTTACACATGGGGGCCCTTTCCCTCCTTTAAGATCTCTTTGGGCTATAAGCCCAATAGTAAAACTGCTGGGTCATCCTTTTGATTATTTTATAATTAATCTTTCCATATGTGTTTTTATATTTATTATATATTGTTAGGTTCTTACTAAGTGCTAATGAGATAATGAGATATTAGGTTCTTACTAAGTGCTAAGTCGGTACTTAACAATTCTCTAGTTCCGGCTTTTACTGGGAGTTTTACTTGTGAACTCCGGGGGAGGAGCTTGCATGCTTAGGAGGAGCAAGTTCATTGGTTGAAGTAATTTTTCCCAGAAGCCCTTGCGTTATTTAAGCCCATTCTCTGGGAGGATAAAAGAGGGCGGCACTGGAAAGATAGAGAGTCTTGTCTGGACCAGACTTGAGGCAGCTCTCTGGAGGACAGAAGAGTCTCTGCTCTAGGCCAGAGTTGAGGTGGCTCTCTGCAGGAAGAAGTCTCTCCTCTAGACCAGAGAGCGATCAGCAGTTTCTGGAGACAACAGCAAGTTACAATATATATTATGATAGAGTTTTAATTTGGAGGAGGGACTTTGTTTACTTTGCTCTGCATCATAGCATATAAATCCACATTTCTCTGTATTCATTTATTCGTCACATTTGTCATTTCTAATAGCATACTACTATTCCATTATATTCACATACCACAATTTACTTAGCCATTACCTAATTGATGGGAATCTACTTTGCTTTCAAGTTCTTGATAGCACACACAAAAAATGCTGCTATTAATATTTTGGTATAAAGTGAGAATTTTTTCTTATCAGTGACCTCCTTAGAGTGTCAGCCTAGTTAAAAAAAACCCTCTGGATCAAAGGATATGGACATCTTAGTGAAATTATTTGCATAATTCCAAATTACTTTCCAAAATGATTTTACTGATTCACAATACTGTCATCAATTCACTAAGGTGTTTATCTTCCCTCAAACTTTCCAACAATGACTCTTCCTATCTTTTTTTTTTCATCTTTGTTAATTTTCAGAGTATGAAATAAAACTAGGGTTATTTTGATTTGTGATTTTTTTCATTTATTAGTGATTTAAAGCATTGTTTTACATGGATGTTAATAGACAGCAATTTTGCTTTTGAGAATTTTGTTTCTCTCTTTTTATAATTTATCTATTGGATAATGCATTTTGCTCATACATACTTGTACAATATCTATCTACATGCATACTTATATACTACATGTATTGTAGCTTTTTATTTACAAGATATATGCATGGATAATTTTTCAGCATTGACCCTTGCATAACCTTCTGTTCCAACTTTTCCCCTCCTTCCCCCCACTCTCTCCCCCAGATGGCAGGTAGACCAATACATGTTAAATATGTTAAAGTATATGTTAAATACAATATAACTACACACACACACACACACACACACACACACACACACACACACACACATATATATATACATACAGATATGTTGCCTATATATTTTGAAATTATTACATTTACTGATAAATTATTTTATTTTTTCTCATTTTTATTACATTACTTTATTATTACATTACAATTAATTACATTACTGAGAAATTATTACATTTTTTCTCCATTTCACTACTTGTCTTCTTCTCTGACCACAATTGTGTTATTTGAGACAGAAGCTCTCTAGAAGAGTTTTATGTAACCAAAATTATCCATTTTATCTTTTGCAATTGTTTCTGTCTTTTGTTTGGTTAAGAATACATCTATCCAAAGAGTGAGAAGTATATGATCTGTTTCTCTTCCATTCATTGTATAGAATTATCTTTAACATTAAGGTCATATATTCATTTTAAATTTATTGTGGAACATGGAGTAAAATGTTGGTCTAAGTCTAATTTCTCTGGACTGCTTTTCAGTTTTTTCTGTAGTTTTTTCCTCCCTTTTATCAGATAGTGAGTTTTTCCTAAGTAAATTATGTTTTTAGCTTTATTGAACATTAAGTTCTGTTGTCTCTTATTCTCCCTTGTCTCAATTCATAGATTCATCAATAGATTCAATTGATCGATTTAAAAAAATAAAAACAACTAATATGAAATGTTTTGATGATTGCAGCTTCATATTGTAAAGTCTGGCATTGCTATTTTCCCTTCATCCTTACTGCTTTTTATCATTTCCTTGAATATCCTTCAAATGGATCTTTTTAGTATTATATCAAAGTCCATAAAGTAATGCCTTTGATTGTTTGGTTATTATAACATTAAATTATAAATTAATTTTGTCAACGTTATACTTTGTATTATATTGGAGCAGCTCAACCATGAGTACTGAATATTCTTATATCTATAAAGTTGTTTTTTTATGTTTTTAAGGGGTACTTTATAATTGGGTTTATAAAAGTATTTTTTGTTCATCAGAAGATTGATCCTGAAGTTTTTTTGCACTTTAAGTTAATTTTTATTGCTTTTTTCCTTTTCTCTTATTGCCTCTTGGATTTTATTATTATTCTATAGAAATGCTATTGATTTTCATGGATTTATTTTGTAGTTTACAAATTTGCTGAAACTATTAATTATTTCAATATCTTTGCTGATTATCTAAGCTTTTCTAATTATTATAGCATCAGGAAATAGGTATAGGTCTATCTCCTCTTTGCCTGTCTTTAATCTTTAATTTATTTTTCTTTTCTCTAGTTAACTAGTTAGCAAATTGCTAGCATTTTAGACCCATTTTAAATAATTGTGAGGACGTTTATTGAAAAACTTTTAGTGTATCTATATTGCAAATTATGCTTGCTTTTGCTTTTAAAGCAGATATTTTTTATGATGTGAAAAAGACTTTTCTGCCCATACTTTGTAGGTAGGTATATGCATATATATGTGTGTGTGTGTGTGTGTGTGTGTGTGTGTGTGTGTGTGTGTGTATGTGTCTATATCTCAGAAATGAATTTTGTACTTCATCAAAACCCTTTTCTGCACCTACTGTGGTTTTTCATATTTTTGATATCCTTAATTAGGTTAATTATTTTCTTTATGTTGAATCACCCTCAAATACTCATATCCTTGATAAAAATTCTACTGGTTACTTATGAATAATTTCTTGGACATATTGTTGTAGTGTCTATCATAGGATTTTATTTAAAATTTTGAAGCAATATTCATGAGTGATATAGGGCTATAGATCTCCTTCTTTGCTTTTGATCATTTCCTGGCTCAAGTATTAGTACTATATATTTCTCAAAAAGGAGTCAGATAGAATGCTTTCTTTTCAATTTTTGAGAATAATTTGCATAGTAGCACTCATAACTATTCTTTAAGTTTGCTAGAATTCTCTGTGATTTCAAGGGCCTAAAGATTTTTCCTTTAGGAAATTTCTTTAGACATAACCCCTTTCTTTTTTTCAGATTATATTAATTAAGAATTCTACTTGAGAGTCTTTTAGTTTGGATATTTTATGCTGCTAAAGGTATTCATCTGTTTCTTTGTGTTTTCATTATGTTAGGATACAATCTTGCATAGGAGATTAAGTCTGCATAGGAGATTCTGATTTTTCTGGTTTTGTTGTAATTCTGTCTTGTCCATTTGCCCTATTATTGACTTGATTTTCTACCCTCTTCCTTTTAATCAGATTAGTTATAATTTTATTAATTTTGTTTAGTCTTTTGAAAGATTTTAGTTTTTTTCTTATCATGGATAGGATTTTTGATTTTTAGTTCATCCATTTTCTCTTCTAATTTTCAGAATCTCCTTAGTCCATATTGTAGGTTTGTTTATTTGTTGGCTTTCTAAATTTTTAATTTCTTACAAAAAGTGAATATTCAGTTCATTAATTCTTTCATTTTCTATTTTGTTAATATATTTTTTCTATTATTCTCTTTATTATTTTTTACATTTTTATTATTATTATAGCTTTTTATTTACAAGATATATGCATAGTTAATTTTTTAGCATTGACCCTTGCAAAACCTTCTGTTCCAACTTTTCCCCTCCTTCTCATCCCCTCCCCTAGATGGCAGGTAGACCAATATGTGTTAAATATGTTAAAGTATGATATATGATTTTTAGGAATATATTTTTTCTTGAGCACTGCTTTAGCAGTAGCCCTGAAATTTTGATATGTTGTTTAATTGTTACCAAGGGGAGTGAAAAGAGAAAAAAGTACCTTCTATGTGCTAGGCTACATAGTAGCTATTACCTCATTTGATCTTCACAACAGCTCCAGAAAATGATTGCTCTTATTATGAGCGCTTAGTATGAGTGCTCAACTTTACAGTTGAGGAAACTAGGGCAGACAGAAGTTAAGTAACTTGCCCAGGGACACATAATTAGTGAATGAAGCTGGATTTGAGCTCTGTTACATAGATTCAGTGGGATAAACTGTTGAGTCTAGAGATGGGAAGATTTAAATTACAATCTGGCCTCAGTCACTTACTTGCTGTGTGTGCAAATTATTTAACTTCTATCTGTCTGTTTCAGTTTCCTTAGCTGTAAAATGGGAATTATAACAAAATGGATATCATAAGATTATTGTGAGGATCAAGTGAGATAATATTTTCAAAGTGCTTGGCAAAGAGCCCAGAACATAGTAGGTGTTTAATAGAGGCTCATTTCCTTCCTTTCTATCATTTTTCTCTTACATAATTACAAATTCACATAATTACATATTATTTTTCTTTGACCCATTCATTATTTAGGATTTTATTTTTAAGATGTCATTTGAGTCTTTGTCTTTTGTTTCTGTTCCATGAACTGTTTAGTACTTTTATTGTATTATGGTCTGGCAAACATATGTTTGTTTACACTTTCTTCCTTTTCACTTGTTTGCAATATCTCAATATCCTAATACAATGTCAGTTTTTGCAAAAGTTAAATGTGGCACTGAGAAATACTTATATCCTTTATCAATTTCATTTAGAAGACATCATAAGTCTTTTAGCTCTAGTCTCTCCAACAACTTGTCCTATTCTATATTTTCCTTTTTGTTAATCTTTCTCTTAGATTTGTCCAAAATGGAGAGAGAAACATTGAAAGTCTCCTGCTATTATGGCATTGTGCAATATGTTTTCTTACAATTCAGTTAATTTTTCCTTTATTAATTTAAAGGTTGAGTTATTGGAAGTATATAAGTTTAATAAGGATAATGGTTTGCTTCTAGCTCCTTTGACCAAAATGTAGTTTTCTTTTTTTTTTCTAACTACTTTTAAAATTGTAAATTTTAATTTTTGTTTTGTCTGATGGCACGGGTGCAGCTCTTATTTTCTTTTATTCATCTGATAGAAAGTAGATTTTTTTCCTAGCTCCTTGCTTTTATTTGTTGTTTGTCTTTCCCTTTCAGGTATGTTTCTTTTAAACCAAAGATTATGGGGTTTTGGTTTCTTATTCAATCTATCACTCTCTTTCATTTTATTTGGATTGTTTAAATGATTTAAATTTACAAGTTAGGTTTATATTTCCCTTAATTTTTATTATATTTCCTTCATCTAAAGTGGTTCACCCATTGGATGCCATATTTCTTCATTTAGTACAGAGATTATATATGCTCATTGAGGTGGTATCTAGACTATCTTGAGCTTGATTTAGATGAGTAAATTTTCTTGGGAAATGATAGGTTGTGTTGATAAATGTTCTTTTATTCATTTTCAATTTGTCAATGCCAACAGCTTATTTAAATAACTCAGATTGGAGATATTTTCATTCCAAGATATATTCTTAGTTTTTTTTCTTATTATTATTTTGATCTTTTTTTTTTTTTTTTTTTTAAGCCACTGGTCTGACTGTATACAAACAGGTGATCAGACACTTCTCAGGAATCAGTTATTTCCTGCATAGGGCATAGTAAATTTTATTTTTGTATACATGTTACATGGTGTTTTTTATGTTCTATGTAAGAGGCTATGTGGTATTGTGCCTAGCAAACTGATTCTGAAGTTAGGAACACTTGGATTCAAGTTTTGTCTCTGACTCATATTGGTTGTGTAACCCTAGTCACATCACACAAATTTTTAGTGCTTTATGCAATTCATCAAGATAAATCATTTGTAGAAAAGGTGCCAAAATGCAGTTGTAAAGATAATTTCCTCATCCAACAGTTTCCAATCCCAATCCTAACCCTCCCCATGATTATTTTTGTATTGGAATAATTGAGAATCAAAGTATATACTATTTTAATTTTGAAGATCTTAAATATTGGTACATAAACAACATATATTTTCATGGCATAAACAAAGCAAATGAAATTATATATTTATTGATTTATTGGAATACAAGATAAGGCAAATTCCCCTGACTCCTTTCCAAAGAGAATCTGCAAGTCATTCTTTCATTAAGCTTCTATTTCCTTATGTCTTCTGTTTTCATTTATAGTGAGAGCATTTAAATCAATATGGTTTAGTTCCTCTAGCTATGGGTCAAATCAGGTATTAGATGAAACTCTCACATTTAGAGTACTAGAAGAAATAACCATCAATAATCTAAAACTACAACTCTCTACCCCTTTTCCACTACTTTGCCACCATAACTGCATAAATAGTAGGGACCTACACAGGATTGGGAGCGACTTAAAACTGTTCTTTTAAGGGGTTCTTTGGTCAAGGAATTCAGCAATTAGTAGTTAACTTGTTGCTGCCATGCTGCTCCTATTTGATACTCAAAGAAGTGACAAATCCTGTCTTTAAAGCCACATCAAAGCTTTTACAGCCTGCTAGAGCCTGCTAAAACTCTGCTGGCATGGATTTGGAGAACCCATTGTAACCTTCATGACATTAGGAGGCTTTAGAGCAGGACCTGCTTTTGGCCAAGAGTTTGACCATGAATTATCTAGATTCAAAATATTGGACTAGATGTCTGTTCTAGTTCTAACATTTGAAGCTCTGAACTTAGGATTCATAATTCTGCTATAGTTTGATTCTTAATAGGAGTGGCTCTTTTTGAATGTGTTTAAAACTAAGTACATGATCTCCCTCCTCCCTCCATACATTTGCCTCCTTTTACTTGACTGATTTTGTCTATGGAAACCAGAGCTTCCTCTTTTGGGTGTAAGGTACTTTGCTAGGTGCTGGGGATAAAATGTAAAACGAAAAGTTTCTACCTTCAAGGACTTTGCAGATTTGTAGAGGTAGAGAGAGAGGAAGAAGTGGAGATTGGGATAGAACATATACATTAATAATTATATCTCTGTCTTTATGTATGCATGTATCTATGTATATATGTATACATATACATATATATGCATACCCATATACATATAAATAGGGTAGTTAGGTGACAGAGTAGATAGAACCTGGGACTTGGAGTTGGGAAGACCTGAATTCAAATCTACGCTCAGACACTAGCTATATAACTCTGGGCAGGTCTCTTAACCCCATTTGCCTCAGTTTCCTCATCTGTAAAATAATCTGGAGAAGGAAAGGGAAAACTACTCCAGTATCTTTGCCATGAAAACCTCAAATGGGGTCACGAAGAGTTAGACATGAATGAAATAACTGGAAACAACACAAATTTATATCCATATTTGTACTCATAATGTTTTTTTTACATACATGGCATTTCTTTTTAAAAAGGATGTAAGCTCCTTGAATGCAGGAACTATTCACTTTTGTATTTGTTTCCTCTGTCTCTAACATAATGCCTGGCACACAGTAAGTGCTTAGTGAATACTTGTTTATTGATTGAGATCAGGTCCTTAGAGACAGACTTATTCATAATGCTATGCTATGGAAACAATAATTGGCTCTGGGTTTCAGAAATATATGCCCTGGCTGCTGACCAAATATTTTCCTCTCCCACCTCCCCCAACCAATCTAATCATGAAAAAAAATAAAGTTGGATAGCATAAGAAAGTTATGTTTATTGATTAGAACATGGTATAAAATTACAAGGATCTAGAGACGACCTTGGACAAGGGCAGCTGAGTGGAACATGCAGTGCTGGGCTTGGGGTAGAAGGAAATGCTGCTACAGAGGGCACTAGTGTGTGCCATAGGTCATACGATAGTCCAGTTCATCCCCTCCTTTTCCCTCCCAGGAAAGATGGAGGACTGAATTGCCAGAACAGTGTAAATGGCCTTCATATATAGAAACATCAAGGAAATTTGGATCATGAGAATATGTCATTTTTAATCAACCAGATCCATCCCCTAAATTACTGGAAATGGAATCAATCCGATGCTGGTTTTCTGAGTATAGCACTGGTTTGACCTTACTGAACAAGTTTTATTTTTTAGTTAAATGAAAGGTATGTTGGTATAGGATGACAGTGAAGGATGAGCTGAGTAGCTTCCACTCACAGCAGGCAAACAGCAGAGCAAGCTCACCACTTGGTGCTCCTGGCATCATTGAGTATGGGAACCTTTCAGTTGGGGGCATGTGGGAGCACACACAGATTACTGTGTACTAGCAATAAAGCTTTGAGCAGAGGGATCTGCCCATGGTGGCAGTGGCCTGAAGTGATTCACATGCTTTTGAAATGAAATAAAATTCCATCATTGTGTCTTGAGAAAACAAAGAAAGAATAGGCAGGGTTCTTAGCATTCAGAGACTGAGGCAGGTGGTGGATGTCCAGAGGAATTACCCAGTGGTAAGTGCCCCCAAAGTTCTTCTTTAAAAGCTTTTCTGCTGACTTTGTATGTAAAATCTGAACTGAGAATTGTTCAGTTTTTGAGTTTGTTTTTTTTTTTTTCTGGTACAATGTCTCTGATGTCCAGATGACTTGCTTGCTAACTTATAGTTACATGACATTTTCAAAGAGCTGAAGGGACCTCATGATGTTGTCATCCTGCATAGGGAGGTAAGGGAAAGATAAAGTTAATGAGAAATCACCACATGAGGAATTGGTGACATGTCCTTTGAGGGCAGCTCAAAACAGCTTCACATGTTTTCTTTCATTAGCTCCCCAGCTTCCTCTGTGAGACAAAAAGAACAAGATTGTCATGTCTTTTTTTTTTTTTTTTTTAATTGAGAAGCTGTGGTTTAGAATAGGGTGGGGTCTGGGTAAATGTATGGTAAATGGTAAGAACTGGCAGGACTGTGAGGCACTAAAATCGCTTTATTTGGGAGGAAGGAATCTCTAAGACTTCTATCAAATCGACAGATTCCAAATCCAGTTCACATCCTCAGAAACAGACCTGCCATATGTTGACATGGGAATAGATGGGTAAAGTGGGGCCCAGAAAGTAATTAAATCTTTAAAGAAAAGCATGTTTATGTTTTAATACATAATTATAAAATGTATTTTATAAAAAAGAAAAGAGGCATCTAGTTTAGCTTTCCAGAGAAAACTCGGTATACCAAAGCATGCAGTGAGACTTTAAAAGGTAATACTTTGAAACTGTGATGAATCACTGGGTATGTTTGAAAGCCACTGCAATGCATAGTTTGAATTTTTTATATCCCCAGCTCTTAGCACAATGCTTGTTGACTGACTAGTGACAACACTGATTGGGAAGCACATTGGTCAGTTATTCTTCCTATAAGTGAAGTCTAAGAAAGTTCTTGAATCTACCGAAGGATTGGTGCCCAATTATCATCAGTTCACTTTATCTGTAGATAATCTGTGGGCTAGTGGTTTGGGCACAGATTGATTGAATGTGGAGCTTCTTTTGGTTTGTATTGGGGGAGGTGTTTTTTTTTTCTTTTAATGCAGGCTAAAATCCAATGTCTTATAACATGCACAACACAAAATTGCTCTCTCAGAGTACTTAAATCCCTCCATATGCATATTACATTCATTATGCCAGTTTTTGGAAGGATAAATCCAGAAGACAGCTTCCCCTTTCCTGCTAGAGCCCCAAAACTCCTTGAACCCTCATCAAGCATCACTTTAAAAATTCCCCTCACCTCTTGACAGGATTCAAGAAATTCATCTAAAGTCACGACACCATCTTTGTTCTTGTCCATTTTCTGAAAGATACAACAGGAAGTAAGTCCCAGAACACCAGCACCCATATATGTCTTTGTTGCTTACATTAAAAAAAAAAAAGAAAAAAAAAAAGACAGTGCATGAAGAAATAAGGTGCTAATTTTCCACAGGCTAGACTGCTGAAAAAAAGACCATGGTTATAGAGCTATATTCTCAAAGGATTATTGCACAGCTTATAGAAATGTATGGTTAGAGGAAGGCACCAAATTTGGAAAGTATAGTTTACTACAAAAATCATGTTTAATGCCAACATGTTATCTAATGCTCACTTCTGTTGATTAGGAACAGTTTGGTCTTCTTTTCTCTCATAAAAGCTGTTCTAGACCAAATGTTTAAATGCTCAGCTTTCTTCAAATTCTGTGTCTCTCAGTTCCACTTTCAGTGGGTGACCTAACCTTTTTTACAGAAAAGATTGAGGCTATCTCTCTCATACACACTCATCTTCACCTCAATATATCTCTGTCCTTACCTCTATTCTCTCATTTTCCTCTTTAGTCTCAGAGGAAGTGCTACTCTCTAGTTCTCACCTGTCTCCAGGACCTATTGCCCACAACTATCAATCTAATGTATCAACAATATTTATTTAATAACTAATATGTGCCCCTTTCACTTCAGAGTTTTCAATCTTTTCTCCTCTTCATAAGCCCTTCCCCATTACCTTCAAACATACATACATAGGTCAGCTCTATCCTATAATAAAAATCACTTGCCTCTATTTCCTTTTTTTTTTTTTTAGCTATAGTTTAGCTATTTTCTCCTTGTTGTCACCACAAAGTTCTGTTGATTTTTTTCTTTTGAAATGTCTTTTGAATTCAACTCTTCTCTGATTCCCTGATTCAACTCTCAACTGCTACCACTCTAGTCCTGCCCTCATCATTATCCCCAGAAATTAATATAAGGGGTCATAACTTAACTCCATGTCTTTTAACCCTGCAAAATTTTTCTATACTACTACCAGTTTAGTTTTCCTAAAGTAATAAATTTCATTGTTAGTAAACTCTTAAACCTAAAAATCTTTGTCTAACAATTCAAACCTAAATGTCTAGATCTAGCCTTCAGAGCTCTCCCATAAATTGCATTTGATATCTTAGAGCTTTAGTTTCTTCATATATAAAATGGGAAAACCTAATACCTGTGTTCTCTGTCTTAGGCTATTATTCAGAAAGTGTTTTGCAAACCAAGTTTTATTATTATTATTATTTAACCAATAAATCAAAAGGCATTTTTAAAAACTCTTATTATGTGCCAAGTGCAATGATAAGCACTGGGGACATAAAGACAAAACTGAAACAGTCCATTTCAAGGAGCTTATATTATAAAAGGAGAAAGATAATAAGCATATATATATATGTAGATCAATTGATAGATAGATACATATGTAAAATATTTTAAAAGTGAACACAAGGTAGTTTTGGAATGAAGGACATTAGCAATTATGTGTGCATGTGGTATGTAGTAGAAATCAAGAAAGGATTCATTCTCAACAAGCACCCACTTACCGGGCAAATTTCACCATCATTATTGGCCCCTTCTCCCAGCTTTAGTACTTTTATGAACTATAATCTTTTTAGTGTGGGTATTTCTTTGATGGGTATATATAGAAGAATCTCTCCATTATAACCTATCCATGACTTCAAATCCTATGAGATTCCTGCCTAGATCCTAACATAAATCTTCTGTTGGGTTCCATTCACTGTGCTACGGGTTATCTTCCAGCTTTTCTGGGGCTACAGCATACAGAGACTGATGGAGCACAGAAGCTGGCCCTCTATCATCCCTTACTCTTACTACACAGCTAACCTCCTTTCTTTTCTAATGTTACTCTGATTTGGTGATTTCTTTTATTTCACTTCTGAAGTGTAATTCTTTGTTGTCAATAGGCTAGATAAGGTTCTGTCTGAAAAGGGGCTTCTCTTTCAGATTGGGTGGTTTTGAAAGAGGAAGGGGGAGAAACAAGGAAAAAAAGAGAAACTCAATAAAAACCTCATAAAGGCAATTAATTACACAACAGAAAGGTGGCTAAAGTTGTCCATTTCCCATTATTTAATTTACAATATGGATAACATATGTACTTTACAGTTAATAGCTGGAAAACAGTGGTTTCTAGAACTGTTCAGTTTCTATGAGTCAAATGTTATGCTATGAGTGCCTAGTTATGCTGTAGAATGGATGACAGAAACATGGATTTTGGTTTATTAGCATGAGATAAAAATGAGTCATGTTATTGAATGCATGGACCTATTTTAAACTGGTAGAGTAGCTTAAGGCTCATAGAAAACTTCGAAGTTAGCGAAATCTAAGATAAGACCTTTGAGCTTACATTGCCACCTGTTGCTTGGAAGAGTTGAATGGGCTAAGGAATAGCTTAGCCTTTGCAGTTTGGAAAAGCTCACTGAATAAGGCTTTACTTATATTGCTTCCTACTGCCTTAAGAGGGAGAAACTCCTCATAGCCCAACCCATCTTGTACAAAATCTATACATCCTAGCCTTGCTATTTCCACCTTAATTGAAAGACTGATGTACTATCTTAGCAGTTCAGAAGAGAAACAGCATGAGTGGACCAGCCAGCAGAGAAGTGTCTCCACTGCTGAGATGCCCAGAAGAACAATAACCCGAATAAGGTTAAATAGTTCTTGACTTGACCTCATCATGTGTTTGCTGGCTGGTGTGACTTACATTTCCCCACTGTCTGACAGGTCAGTACCAAACTCTTTCTTGAATAAACATAGAATACTAGACTTGGAGTCAGGAAACCAGTTTTTGAGTCTTGCTCAAGATACTTACTAGATATCTCTTGGTCATTTCTTAGTAGCAATTGATTTACATGGGTTAAACTTCCTGAAAAGATGGTGATAGTCTCCTGACACCTGTTCTTTCATATGTTTTCTTCTTTCAAAATTTTGTATTGTTTTTGATCATTGCTTTGGTAAGTCAATGATTTTACTATACATAGACATCTAGAAATAACTTCCATATTGATACTTAGTTCTTTACAATCCATTAAGAAGGTTAATTTTTGTGATTTGATTCTTATGTCTAGCCTCAAATGCTTTCTTAAAAAAAGTATTTATGCCATATATACATGAGGATCCTGTGTAATCTACAAGCATTTGACTTTTCTCATTTTTTAATCTTGACATATTTTCTTTTTTTCCCTTTTTTAATATTTGATGCTTTTTTCATTTTCTTTTTAATAGCATCTCATTTTCCCAAATACAGGCAAAGATAGTTTTAAACATTCACCTTTGTAAAACCTTGTGTTCCAAATTTTTTCTCCCTTTCTTCCCTCTTTCCCCTCCCCAAGACAGCAAACAATGTGATATAGGTTAAATGTGCAATTCTTTTAAACATATTTCCATATGCCACGGATATATATTTTCCATTTTTATCTTTCTTCCCTTTGCTTGCCTTTTCATTGAAATAACCAAGTGCTAAAACATATTCTGATTTAATTTGAAGAGTCATATTAAATTCTTATTAATTAAACTTATAATTAAACTTATTCTACCTCTTTATTCTCTATAACAGATACTAGTATTTAACCTACATTTATCTTTGTGATTCTTTTTTTTTTTCATTCTCTTTCTGTGTACATTACTATGACATACCCAAATATCCTATGAAATAGGGTTTCTTGTTATTTTAGATAGAAAATAAAGTCAATTCCTTTATTTGCTTCTTCATAGAGAACCTGTGAGCTATATCCTTCCTTTTAATGATTTTTTTTTTTTTTTTTTGGTCTTCTCATTTTGTTTATGGTGAGAGGGCAGCTAGGGAATGCAATTAATGAAGTGTCAGGCCTGGGGTCAGGAAGAGGATTTGTTCTGACTTCAAATCTGACCTCAGACACTTATTAGCTATGTGATTCTGGGTAAGTCACTTGACCTTACATGACTCAATTCCTCATCTGTTAAATCTTTGCTAAAATGACCCTAGATGGGGTCATGAAGAGTCAGACATGACTGGAAAAAAAATTATGATAATAGTCATATGATTAAGTTTCTTCACTAGCACATGAATTCACTAGTTATTAGATGAAGATCTCACGTTTTTATTGCCAACAGTTAAGTTAATATTTGAAACTGGAATGTATAACCGAGAACAAAAGAAAAATCTACAAGGGAGCAAAGCAAAGATAGACAACTATGAATACAATGTGTAGTATTTCTTATATAGGCTTTCTTGAAATGGAAATTTATTGTTTCATATTTTGAATTTTCTCATGTTCTGCTGTGCACATGGCAATGTTTTTTCCTTCTCTTTTGTATTTGTTTTAAATAAATAAATTTAAATTTAAAAAATAACTGTACTATTAAAGTGCATTTCTTAGCTCCTTCTTCTACCTTTCCCAGTACTAAGCCACTGTTACTAGAAATATAATTGAGAGTTATGCAGGAAAAGGAAAAATTCTGTATTTTTCTTTTTCAAGGAGTTCTATTACCAAATTGTTCACCAAGTAGCCAGCCTATCAGTGTTGAGCTATTGCTACTTAGCAAGGCTGATCCTAGGAAAAGAGAAATCTATCACCAGGATCATGCTTGAAACCTTTCCAGTATGGGTAGAATCTTCCAGAGACTCTACAGTGAGCCACATGAGGGCAGGGACTGCTTCTCCCATTTCTCTTGGTATCCTCCCAAGTTTACTTAGTACGCCATATGGCACAGTAGGCACTCAATATATACTTGTTTATGGATTACAGCAAGGAGCCATTGGAGATTATCACAGCTTGTGCTAAGGATACTAGGAAGGTGAACTTACCTGGAAAAACACATCTACATGTTGTCTTGGAGTGTCATCTTTGAGCACAGGATAAGTGTATTTCCCCATCATGTCATAAATGGCCTTGACGATATCTATCATCTCCTGCAGCAGGAGCACAAAAACATAGAACATGAGAACTAAGATGATAACTGCTGGAACTCTGTCTTCCCAGAAATCAGCCAGAGTCAGGATCACCAAAAGTCTTTAATCTTGATCTCTTGAGTTTGCCATCAGGGGATTAGATCTAGTAAACTTTCTTTTTTCTCTCTCTTCACTGAATTGTTTTGACTTTTCAAGATGGTGTCTATGCCTTCCTAAAGCTGAAATCTGGCTTCCATTGACAGTTGTGAATACAGTCATGAGGTAGATCAAGTTGGCTTTTTCTCTTTCTTTCCCTCATTCTTATTTATTTTTCTCTCACTGCCACACTCTTTTCTAGACTCTTCTCTAGCTAAATGGTGTAGTTCATAAATTGCTTGACATGGGGTTAGTAAGACTCCTCTTTGTGTTCAAATCTGGCCTCAGACTCTTATTAGTTGTGTGAGCCTGCACAAGTCACTTAATCTTGTTTGCTTCAGATTCCTCATGTATAAACATGGTAAGGAAAATGGCAAACTACTCCAGGATCAATGCCAAGAAACCCCCATATAGGGTCACAAAGAGTCAGACTGGACTGAACAACAACTTCCACTTTTCTTTTGCTGTAGGAAGGCAAGCTAATCCCAGTAATTTGTTATGAGTTTAGCATGTTATGGCTCTCAAAAATAGTTGCATATTAGCAGCCACACTCTTAGAAACACAAGAGTTTAATGCAAAGAAATGAATTGTTAATGATGGAATTTTAGGGATCAGTGAGGTAGGTGGAAGAAGGAAGATAATTTAAGTCAGGATAATTTTCCTTATGCCCCTAAAATCATTCAATTCATCAGTTTCTTCATCTATATTAGACTAACTTTCTTAAAGCTTTTATTGACATTCGTTTTATATACTGAATTACTTATTCATTCTCTAGGTTTATCTGGTATTTTCTCTAGTTCACATTCAAGATATAGTAGCCTTATCTTTAACAGTTGTTTTCTATTTCCAGCCCCCAAGTCTTAGTAGAGGTGGATGGGGTGGAATGAAAGGGTTTTTTTTTGTTTTTTGTTTTTTTGTTTTTTTTTGTTATTTTTTTGTGACTTGATCTATTAGGAGCTCCTTGAATCCATAATTCCTTGATTAGATGATTCATAGTGTCACCCTACCCAGCCAAGCTATCTCACTGACTTACAAAGTATTTTAAAGTTGTTTAAATAGGAAAACTTCTAAAACAAAATGAGATTTTGTTCACTGTTTGGTAAAGAAGTTTTGAGGATTCAGTATTGTGGGAGTTTATTTTGAGATTAATCCTATAAATACTGTCTATTCTGACATTTGACTTATGATTTAGCTTGAGCTCCTACTTTTAAAGAAGAAGGCAGGCCCATTGGAATGGAAATTTAATTCTGGGTCTGCCACTCAATAGCTATGTGACCTTGAGTAAAATATATAATTTCTCTGAAGCTGTTTCTTCTCTTGACATATCAAAAATAATATCTGCCCCTACAGACTTCTTGTGAGGATGAAAATAAAGTAATGGATAAAAATGTACTTTGTAAACTGTTAAATTTGTTAAAGTCTTGTTAAAACAAAACCTGTTGTTTTTGTTCAGTCATTCCAGTTGTATCCTTTGTGATTCCATTTGAGGTTTTCTTTTTTTTTTTTTTCTTGATTGAAAACAATTTATCAAAGTATGATAAATATTTATAATATCAGCATTTAAATAAATGTGTTTCTATCTTGGAGATACAGTATTCCAACTTTGATTTTGATGTCAGTTTTTATTTTTGAAGTTTTCTTGAAAAGATTCTGGAATGGTTTCTTTCTCCAGTTTACAGAAAAGGAAATTGAGGCAAACAGGATTAAATGACATGCCCAGAATCACACAGCTATTAAGTGTCTGAGGCCAGATTTGAACTCATGAAAATTAGTCTTCCTGATTCTGGAATCACTATTCACAATACTATCTCGTTGACAAATGTATTTCATCCCTCATGACTCCACAATGGCAAATTCCTGGCTTGCTATAGGTACATCTCTTGGCACAGACACAGCCTAAATTAGCTTATGACTCCACATGTGCCATTTTGTAGAAGCCCAGAAGGTCTGATTATAATCCTGGCCTATGGAAGAAAGGCTTTTTCTACCTTTTGCCCATTTTAAGGATTACATTTAAAATTAAAGGTTTCTGAAGTAGAAATAATAGTAATCTTGACAATAAACAACCATTCCATTATAAAAGAGAAGAATAAAGTTGTGAATTTGGAAGGATCTTTACATTGGAGAAGAGATGTCTAAATGATTTGAGAAAGAATAAAGATCTGGTGGGCAAATATATTGAAGAGGAAGTCAGCCCAAGAAGGATGGAAAATTCTGCATTTCTGACATAATGAGAAGAGATAATTCTGGTGTAGTAGAAGGTAGATGCTGCCTACAGAGACTAGGGCAGATGCAGAGGTTCTTCGTCAACAAAATTAGGGTTTAAAAAATGTACAGAAAATAGAAATAAGCATAAATTATTGAGATAAATAGGAAAAAAAACAAACATGGTCCCATGAAAATTGTATCAGGAATATTGAAGCTCAGGACAAACCAGGCTGGTGAAGAATGAATTCAAAGACTGATAAAGCTATTGCTCCAGGTAGATAGGATCATGACAACAGGCTATGCTGAGATGGTTTAGCTGCTTTAATTTTCTCTCTTTTCTAAGTAGAATGATATTTGGATTTGGAAGTACTAGAAAAAATAATATTTAGCAGGGGCATAAGAGCCAAAGATGAGAAAGTTTGTCTGCAGCTCTCCTCAATGAAATTGCCACAACAAACAACATCCTAAGTTTTTAAAATAATGGGAAGATATGATTGATAAAACATTAGCAATCATCTTTGAAACTCTTGGAGTGTTTTAGGCCTGGACAAGAGCAAATATTGTTCCAATTTTCAAATAAAGAAAAAAAGATATGTTTTTGCAAACTAGAATAGTGTGCTTAATTTCTACTATTGGTTAAAAAACATCCTAGAATTGGACATTATTAAAGAATTGGACACATAGAAAAGCCAACAGTGATCACTAAAAATCAATTAACATTTATTAAGAATCTACTATATGTCAAACACTTTATTAAGTGCTAGGGAAAAAGAAGGCAAAAGACAGTGCCTGATCTTAAGGAGATCGCAGTCTAAGGGCTAAAAGCCATCATGGTTTTATAAAGAAGTCACACCAGACTAATCTCTTTTTTGGTAGCATAAATATACAGAGATTTCTGTAAAGTACTTTTACATAGTACTTTTACATTTATGGATTAAATAGAAGATATTGACTAGATGGATTTGAAACTAATTGAATAAGTAGACCTAAAGAGTAGACATTAGTGAGTTGTTATCATCTTGGGGAGAAGTCTTTAGTGGAATGTTTCAGATCTGTCCCCAGCCTTGTACCATCCAACATTTTCTTAGCAAATTATTAAAAGCATAGATGGTTTGCCTGACAAATGTTTCAACAACACAAAGTTTGGAAGGATAGTTATCCTTCCCTGGATGATAGATTTCCATTTTGACATTTCAACAGGTTGGACCAAAGGGTTAAAGTGAATAAAATGAAATTTAAAATGTATTAGAGAAAAGTTCTGTAATTGTGTTAAAAAAGAATCATCTTCCCAATGATAAGATGGGGGAGACATGGCTAGTCAACAGTCTGTGCAAATTGTCTCTAGTCTGAAGCCAATATAAGTTAGGGTCACCTGGTAGCCAAAAAACCCAGTGTAATTCTTGAGAAATGTGTAATGTCCAGAAAGAGAGCATTTTAAAGCATCATGGAAGGCACCTGACAGGCTGTTCAGTCCAATTTTTTCATTTTATAGATGGGAAAAGTGTACACCGGAGAGGTTGTGACTTCTTGCTTATGCTCATATAAGTAGTAAGCATCAGGCAAAATTTGAACTTGGATCTTCTGACTTCAGAACCAGTGGTCTATCCACAGTAATATAGCTATTATTTTCTCCTTGGGGCAAGTACTTTCTGGAAAATTGTGTTCAGTTCTAGGTACCATGTTTTAGAATTTGCCTGAAAGAGGACTGGGATCTTAAAAGAACTGGTTGAAGGACCAAAAATGTGTAGCTTGGAGAAGAGAAGACTGGAAGAGGATATGATTGCTGTATTCAACTATTTCAGTGTCTTGATGTGAAAAAAAAAAAAAAAAGGTTAGACTTATTTTATTTCCTTAATTCCAAAGGCAAAAAGAAAAGCAATAAAATGAGGATAATAATAGCATTTATCTATCTGTTGTGATGAGAATCAAAGGAGATAATATTTGTAGAGTATAAAGGGCTAGAACTCTGGATAAGTATACTTGAAACAAGGATACTTACAACAAGGTGTTAACTCAGTGGAATTGATGAGATGATGGTTCTCTAGTTTACATATACTTAGTACTTAGCTTGGAGATGTAATGGTTCTCTAGTTCACACATAATCAGTATGATGTAATGATGTAATTGTAATAAGGTATTTAAAGGCTGAAAAGGACTGGAAATGAGATATTCCATTTTTGACCATCCTCCTGATGGCTCTCTTGCCTCCTCCATTAAGATTAAGACAGGGTTAGAATAAAGACTTTAGACTCTATTCCTGACCATTCTTGTGGTGTCTATACTGCTGAGACTAAGGCTGGTCTGAAGGAACTCCAGAAAGCTAACCCAACATTATAGTAAAGCTTTTAGAACAATGCCTGGCATAGTACACATTATATAAATTCTAGCTACTAGTATTATTAGTTACTAAAAGGAAAATGTAGGTTTGAGGTTGACAGGAAAAGTTTCTTAATTATGGCCATATGAAAGTGGAAAGAAAATCTTTGACCAGAAATGAGTTCACTTCTTTTTTAATTTTTAAAATAATTTTAATTTTTTCCAAATACATGCAAAGATAATTTTCAACATTCTCCTTTGCAAAATCTTGTATTCCAAATTTTTCTCCCTTTCCTAGACAGAAAGCAATCTGATATAGTTTAAACATGTGCAATTTTAAAAACACATTTCCATATTTGTCATGCTGCACAAGAAAAATCAGATCAAAAAGGGAAAAAAAACATGAGAAAGAAAAAAAAAAAACAAACAAGCAAGCAAACAACAACAACAACAAGTGAAAACACTGTGCTTTGATCCTGAGTCTCCATAATTCTCTCTCTGGATGTGGATGGTACTTTCCATCCTAAGTCTTTTGGAATCTCATTGTTGAAAAGAGCCACGTCCAGCACAATTGATCAAAGTAAGTTCTTCCTTAAGAAAAATCTCCTAGTACAAGTTGTATGACCACTTGTTAGGAATCTTGTACAAGTGATTCCTGGTTAATATGAGTTTCCTTCCAGGTTCTAGATTGAATGATTCTATCCTCATATCTCCTTCTTTCAACTGATTTTCACATTGCCTGTTTCTCAATCCCTTTACCTCTTCTGAGGTCTGTCATTTCAAATCCTGACTTTGCCATGTGACCTTATGCAAATGCCTTCTCTGGATCTCAGTTTTTCTCATCTATAAAGTGAGAAGGGTTGGACTAAATACCTTTTGAAGTTTATGCTGGCCACAGATGATTCTTTAGCAAATCTATTTAGAATACATAATACAGCTTTCTGTGTAAATAATTAGAGCTAAAAATAATCTTCAAAGCCATCTAGCTCAAACTTCTCATTATACTTATAAGGAAATTGAAGTTCAGAAAAGAGGAATTATTTACTCAAATCACTCAAGCAGTAGGTAGTAAAAGTTCCCTAAATCCCAGCTTCTTAAACTGTGGTTTGCAACTCCATATAGAGTCTCACAAGTAAAAATGGGAGTTGCAAAATTAGGATTTATTATCAGTAAGTGATTTGCATACCTATTTTATATACTCATATACTTGGAGTCACATAAAACTTTCTCAGGTAAAAAAAAAAAAGGGTTGCAAGTGGAAAAAGTTTAAGAATCCCTGCTTTAGTATATAAATCTCTACACAGATTCACCCCAGACATAACACTTGGAGACAAGGAAGTTCAGTTTCCTTTCTTTGTGGAACAGATCAAGAAGTCAAGAGACTTCTTGTTCATTTTGTCTTCTGGAGAAAGATGCAGAGAATGGGGGATTTCTTCCCATTTTGCAGTAATAGGTTGATGGAGAGTGGGAGGTTGAAGGCAATATAATATGTCATTGAAAGATCCAGAATTGGAATTTGGTCATCTGACGCAAAAGTCCAATATGTTTTTCTTGAATTTATCCTAACTTCTGGTAGAACACTATTGCTTATGGAACTAATAAGGGAAAGGAGCCCAGAAATGTGTTTCAGTGCTAGAGAGAATTCAGTCCCCAAGCAGGAAGACAGATCTTTTTCTAATTACTTGACTTTTTTTTTCCAGTTGAGCCTTGGGGTATTAAAACATATTTCTAATCATTTTGGTTTAGAAATCAATCTATGGCAATGGAATTTTCCCACTCTCTGTGTCTGTTATCTCACTTTCTCCCTGACTTGACAATTCTTCTGCAGTGAGCGAAGGCCCTCTTTGTTGGACTAATCTTTGGTGGGTGAGCACAAGAGAGGGTGAGATGGAAAGATACAGTCAAAAAAGGGAAATGTTTCTGCCTGAGCATTTATGAATAATGGCTTTATTTTCCTTTGTCATGAATAGTAGCGGAAAGGCACCAGGCCCATCAGCAGCTGATTTAATAACAGGATAATTATGCAGCATTTTAAATATTCTTGAGCAGAATTTAAAGTAGGTTATTGTGATTCCTTTCCTAGAGAATATTTAACATGAACAGGATTATGCTTCATAGAAAATCACAAATCCTTTCATATCTCTTCTGGGCCTGTTCTGTTGCCTGACCCTTAAATAGGAGCTTAAAGAGGTAGAGGCCCAGAGACAGATTTCATTTTGACCTCAGTTTAAGCAGAAGACAGATCCTTCCACTACTATATGTTGTAATGGAAAAGGACCTTGGACTTCATGTCAGGGGCCAGACTGATGTCCTGTTTTTGTCACTTGTAGATAGCCAAACTTAGGCAAGCGATTCAACTTTTCCACGAGTTTAGTTTCCTTATTGTAAAATGAGATAAATGATTAAAATGTCCATAGGGTCATAGATCTAGAGGAAAGAATTACAGAGGTCATTTAATTCAAGTTCTTCGTTTTAAAGATGCATTTGAAACTCAGAGAAAAGATGCTAGGTGGTAAGTGGTAGTAGGAAGCCACTAGGTGGTGCCAGAGTGATTGACCTGTAGTCAGAAATTTATCTTTCTGAGTTCAAATGTGACTTCTGGCACTTGCCAGCTGTGTGACCCTGGACAAGTCACTTAACTCTGTTTGACTCAGTTTCCTCATCTATAAAATGGGCTAGAGAAGGAAATTGCAACCACTTTGGTAAATCTGCCAAGAAAACCCCGAATGGGTCACAAAGAGTTGGCCATGACAAACAACTGAACAACACAAATGGTAGAACTTAGATTTGAATCCAGATCTCTTTATTCACTTCAAACATAGCATGCCTTCAGTCCCCTCACACTATCTCCAACCATCTGCCTTACATGAATGTTGTGAGGATGAAAAGACATCACGTATGGAAAGGAGCATTGTATACAGGAGAGGGCTTGTCTGCTGAACATTTTGTTGTCTCCCTTGGTTGACTTTATAAATAAGTGAAATATGCTCTTTCATCCGGCAGTGTCTCTACTAAGAAACTGGAATCTGAGTGGATGCCCATGAGCTGGAGAATGACTGAATAAATTGTGGTATATGAATATTGTGGAATATTATTGTTCTGTAAGAAATGACCAGCAGGATGATTTCAGAAAGGCCTGGAGAGACTTACATCAACTGATGCTGAGTGAAATGAGCAGAACCAGAAGAACATAGTACTAGTGTCAGTAATATTGTCTGATGATCAGCTATGATAGATTTAGCTCTTAGCTGTTCAGTGATTCAAGACAATTCCAATAGACTCAGTATAGAAAATGCAACCAGCATTCAGGGGTAGAACTACGAATTGAATGTAGATAGTATTTTCATCTTTTCAATTTTTGCTTTTTTTCTTGTGGTTTTTCCTCTTTTGTTTCGATTTATTTACTTATTTTTTACAACATGACTAATATAAAAATACATTTAAAATGATTGCACATAAATAACAACACTGAATTGCTTCCTGCCTTAGGGGAAATAAAGAAGGGTGAGAGAAAAAAATCTTGATCTCAAAATCTTACCAAAATGAATGTTGAAAACCATGTTTACATGTAATAGGAAAAATAAAATACTGTTGAAATTAAAACAAACAAAAAAATAGATGGAATAAGTGGTTGCCTTTGAGATGTAGCTTTGAGATCATTCAGATATAAGATTTTTCTACCCACTAGTTAGTTGCTTCCTGAAATCCTACCATTAATAACTTCGTTTCTTTAATCCTTCATTAAAATTAAGGAATCATAGATTTAGAGCTAGAAAAGACCTAAGCCCCAACCTCTCATTTTAGAAGGCAGTCGTGTAAACTGTGAAATAAATTGCCCTAAGTCAAAGAGACAGTAAGTAACAAATCTGGTATTTGAATCCAGGTCTTTGGATTCCAAATCCAGGGGTTTTCTCAATATACCTTACTGACTCTCAATGCAAATCAACCTGGGAGGACAATACTTAAAGTAATTATACTCAGGTGTAAAGGAATCTATAAGATCCTTGTTTGAGACAAGGTTAATATTATGGGAAGGGAGAGAACAAAACTGTTAGAAAAGGGAGCAGAATGAATAATCTATATCAGATTGCTTCTTGAGGGAAGGGAGGAAAGAAAAGACAGAATTTGGAACTCCAAACTTTAAAAAAAACAACAAAAAACCTGAATGTTAAAAATTGCTTTTGCTGTAATTGAGGGGGAAAAATTATTTTTTAAAAAGGGGCAGTAGGGAGGTTTGGGAGATGAGAAGATAAATTTTGCACATTTTCCAAGAGCCCTCACTCTTCTCCCCAAAAGAACATTCCCCTTCTCTTGCAGACTTTCCTTAGGGCACTTCTACCTTTAGAACCCTAGTTGTTTTTACTTTTAATTAGGTGCTTGTAAATTGTTATTCTTAAATTCAAGACCTACTGAAGTTCTGCCCTTGGGCCCCAGGATACTTACCTCTTTATTTATATAGCCATCCTTATTGATGTCATACAAATTGAATGTCCACCTCAGTTTTTCATGGACTGTTCCTCTCAGCAAAATTGAAAGAGCAGTTACAAAATCCTGTTAAGAAATGGAAGCCACAAGGAACATCACTAGAAAAGCAACACATTAACCACAAAAGCACAGTGATATGCATGTTAACTGAGAGAGCATTCAGTGCCTGATAATAAATGAATGAACTAAAGACCAAATGATTCTTCTTAAAATTTTTATAATTTAATTTTATTAAAATTTTTTGATCAAATGATTCTTGGGAAGAAAACTCATCTTTGTGGCAACCCTCATGACTTCAAGATCTCTGAATTTGTTTTCTATTTGTATCTTTGGTGCTTAGCACAGTGCTTTGCACATAGTAGCTGCTTAATAAATACTTAATAATTTATTCATGGATCAGAATAACCCAGTTTGCTAGAATGAATCCACACTTTTTGAGTTATAGGAAAGATCAGTGAAAGCAGGAGAAAGAAGACATATTAATAATAAAAACAAATGTAATGACTATTTACTTTTACATGCTTTACAATTCATAAAGCATATATATTATTATCTCATTTAATCCTTGTAATGATCCCTTGATCTACTTAGGGCAAATATTATGATATCCATTTTATAAGTTCATAGGATCATAAATTAAAAATTAGAAGAGATCTTGGAGGCTATCTAGTCCAACTCCCATTTTATAGATAAGAAAACCGAGGTCCAGGAAAGGAAAATACCAGTACACACAAGTAGTATCAGATAAAGGACTTGACCCCAAGTTTGTTATATTGTTCTATGGAGGCTTCTATGATGGAGAAAAGAAGATTTAGGAGGAAATATAATAACTTTCTTCAATATTTGAAGAGCTATTGTGTGGGAGAGTGATTAGATGTGTTCTTTTTGGCCCCAAAAGACATAGAGTAATAGGAAGAAGTAGCAAATGGGTAAATTTAGGCTAAATGAAAAGAAAAATACTAATAATTAGAACTACATAAAATATAATTGGCTGCCTTTGGAAGTAATCTATTTACTATCACCTTTAGGTCTCCAAGTGTAAGCTGGATGAGGACTTGCTGGGGTAATTCTTGAGAGAATTCTTGGAAGGGTATGAACTGAATTAGATAGCTTTGTTATCCCTTTAAGCTCTAAGATTCTATGAAACTGAAATTCAGATGAACAAAAATGATTTGCCAAGAATCACGTAGCTAGTAAGTGGCAGGAATAGATGTTAAATTGATATCTTCTAATTTCTAACTATTTTTCTATCACATCAATTTTCTGGGTCTAGTTTAGAGATGAATTTTTTTTTTGTGTGTGTGTATCCAAGGTAGTCATTATAATTTCAATAAGATGTAGTCTGGTTTTAGAACCAATGGAAAAGAGTTAGTCCAATAATACCTTTTCAAAAAGGACTAATGGTATCACAGGATGATGAGTTGACTTGTGCATGAACTGCATTTAAGTGAAGCAGAGTTGCACAAAGTCATCAGACTCACATTCTCTTCCAGAGTCATCTAGAGGGGAGTTTGAGGGAAAGGTGGCAGGTCAGCCTGAGCATTCATTGCCAAGAAGTCAAGTTCTAGTTCTAGCACTTTCACTAGGAATCTGTGCTAAAGGTAATTTTAGTTTATAAGACCTCAGATTCTTATTATTCTATAAAATGAAGAAAAGTGCTCTAAGTTTCCTGTCAGTGGTAAAAATGCCCATACCTCAAACTTTACAGAACCCGTCTGTGTGGTATCAAAGGCATTGAAGAGATAATGAGCATACATGCTTGCATCTGAAAAACAAGAAAGAATATTTTTATTAGGAGGTGAAAGAAGACATAACACTATAAGAAATAACTTGGGGAAGGACTTCTTCTATTAAGAACTTTTTGCTGTGAAGATAATCCCATATCTTTGGCAAGGGAAGAGTTAAGGAATCAAGAAGGAATATATATATATATATATATATGTATTACCATATTTACTTGATACTACAACGTATTGTACTTGGAGAGCATCTCCTCTCAACAGGAAGAGTAGAATCTCTTAAAAACTTGCAAAATGTTACTTCCTTCTGCCTCCCACCACTCAGTTCAACTTACCTCCATGTGGGAAAAACTGGGAGTATATCTGTTTGAATGTTTCTTCATTAACCACCCCACTGGGACACTCCTGTTTGGGAGAAGAGAGAAAGAGTGTCTGTGTGCTATCTGAATATTCTCTGCACAGGTGACAGGCTGAGAAGATTGCATGTGGATTGGGATAGAGCTGATTTCCATTCCTCAGGTTGGATTTTCATCCCAATCCCTGGGCAAGCAGATGTTGTGCTTGGTATTACCAGCCTATATTGCATTGATCACAATGCATTATAAGGTCATTACTGCTCCCTATGGGACAGGATGGATAAACAACTAAATAAGATTAAGAAACCTATCTATAATAAAATTTTAAAAGTCAAAAATGTCAAGGAACTGTCAGGTTTTAGCATTACTAAAACAAGCAATTTGTTGGAAGCCAGAAGACTGAAACTACTTCTTGACTGATTGAGGAGGGGTTGAGATAAATGAAGTTAACATTGGAATACAAAGTTGATCTTTGATACTCTTCTTTCTCCACGTCCCCCTTTGTATCTTTATCTATCCTCCTGAAATGCACTCCTCCATCCCAGATGCTTCTCCACTAGCTAGGGCTAATGGTGTTATATGTTAACCAAATTTAATGTTACTGCAATATTCCTGAATTTTTAAGAATGGACTTTTGAAAGCTATGACTTGCTTGGAAATGAGCCAGACTGAGCTGGTGATGGACTTTTCTCGGAGAGACCATCCTTGTGGCTGAAACCAGAAGGCTTCCCAGTTTGGTAGGACCTACTAGAGCATGGACTCCTGTGGCATAACCTTCAAGAATTCAGGGTCACATCTAACCCATATATAGGAGGAGGACTTCAGTGATGGCTCCCACAGAAGTGTTTAACCCTGATTGAAGAGACCCTTGGTTCTTACATTTTTAAAGCCTCTGTACAGGACTTGAAGCTCTCTCTTGGTGAAGTTGGTCTGTGCCTCAAGCTGTTCCAGTCCTTCCGGCCGATGGCACACCATGGTCATCTCCAGCTCATCCTCAATTTTATCTGGAACCAGAGTAGACAATATTGGAGACTTTGGTGACATTCTAGATTTATCAGTGACTTCAGTCCTCTAGGACTTCAAGGAATCCATGATCTGATTGTATCTGCAATCTACTCTGATAGTAACCCATCTAAATGACTGGAAATTATCTCTGAATGATGATTTAAACTGTAGCTAATGCGGGTGAATATCTTCCTTTCGATATTTATAGTTTGGAAGGAGGAAGGAAAGAGGAAGAGAAGGATTTTAGGTATTCATGATAATTGGTGGTGAGACAAGGTAATACTGACTGAAGGGTAGCAAATATTCTAGGATGTCTATGAATAGAGATTACAGGACCCTAGTGGTAATTGTATCACAATCACAAAGTCCTTGGTTCAATGATGTATAAGACCCAGGTTAATGAAGCATAGTCTCTGATATCTTTTCTATTGGTTTCTTGGACCCTTGGCTCACATGAGGCTGTGTACTCTGTACATCCCCACCAAACTTCTAAGACCATCTATTTCAGCCAGTTCATACCAAGTGAAAGTAGAATTCTAAAATCACAGTTGTAGAATCGGAAGGGGTCCTCTAATGCAATCTAGTCCAACCTCCCCTTCCTATATACCCTGCCTTATTTTATAGATGGGGGCCTGGAGAGGTTAAATGACTTATGTAATGTCACATAAGTAATAAGCATCTGAAATGGCATTTGAAATCAAGACTTTTGATTCCAAAGGCCTTTTCATTGTAACATGACTTTACCTCATATTAAAACTTATTTTCTACTTTTTTTAGAATTTGACTCTACCCAATCATGAAAATCTCTTTAAATATCTGGTCTAGTTGTATGATTGAAGCTTCAACCATGGAAGAGTAAATACCCAACCTCTATTCCCACATCCCAAATAATAAAAAGATTTTAACAATTTGATAAGATTTCACTGTTTGGAACTCTAATAGCTGTAAGAGAAACTGAGACATGCTCAGATTCAGCAAAGTTTTAAAATAAATGCAACTTTATTACTTTTAAGCAACAATTTAAACTTAATTAATAAACTGGTAAGAATGTTTATGACTACTGTCTTCACTATATATAAATGGATACTTCCAAAATCCTGCAAGGTGATATACAGTAATCTTAAAATGCATTAATGTAACCTTCTATATAACCTTATTCATACTACTAATTTACACTCTGTAGAAAGGACATAGTAATAATAATAATATTAATATAGTGCTTACCATGTGTCAAGTCATTGTGCTAAGCACTTTATAATTATCTTATTTTTTACTCGCAACAACCCTGAGAAGTAGCAAATTTTTATTAGCTTTATTTTATAGATAGGGAAACTGAGGCAGAGAAGGGTTAGGTGTCTATGGCTGGATTTGAACTCAGGTTTTCTCAAATCCAAGCCTGGCTCTTTCCACTAGCTACCCCTCTGGTTATACAATGTCAGTGTATTCCAAGTTGTTTACCAGTATACTGCATATCAGTCTATTCCAAATTCCAATTGAGTGGAGTGCAAATTAATGAAATTTTATTGTATGGAAGAATAACTATCTTGAGGATTGAATATAAACAGAAATAACTGCCACTCCACTGAATGCTATGGGTTGAGGACAGCTTCCTGAAGGGCTATAAGCATCTTCCTCTGAGAATTTCCAGATATTTTATGAATTTTCTGCAAAAAGAATTAATTAGCTACCTAAACTGTCTCTAATAGCTGTTGTATGAACATCACCAAATCAGCATATTTAACCTATAAATCTGGGCTGAAAAAAATAGTGACATGGCAAGTTACCTGTGAACATTCACTCATGATAAGCAACTACAATACAAGTATACATAGTTCTGAGGACATCCTTTCTGAGTACAGGTATTTTGGGTTATCCTATCGTTTCCTATTAAGTATAGATTTATCTATTGAATTTTCAATTTCCTGTGAAATTAACTCCTTTCCATTTTATTACTCTTATTCAACAAAAACTGGTATGTCAAAGTGAGTTTTTCTTCTTAGAGTCCATATTGAAGGAATTAAAATTTTGTAATTTTCCAAAGGTAGGTCAGAATAATTTAAGCCTCTTTGTGAGCATTGCACAATTCAAAACTGCCATCATATTCACTGTGTGAAAACATCCTGCTTTATTCCTAGTGAAAAGAAAGCAGATTACCATAGACAAATAAGTCCCATTATTCATACACAAGAAGCATGATGGCATTGCTGATTGAGAATTGGTCTTAAAGCCAGGAAGACCTGGGTTTAAATCTTGCCTCTGATACATATTAACTGTGTCAATCAGGACAAGTTATTTAACCTCCCAATAATCTGAACAACTCCTTAAAAATAGATATAAATTGTAGAAAAAAAGTACTGATTTACTGAGGGACTTGTTCACAAAGCAGTTTCAGTGATATTAGACTGCCAGTCCCTATCCAGGACCACCCAAGATAAGAAAAGGTCAGATTTTTCCATATTTCTTGATGTCCTTAATTATTCCTATAGTTGGAGTTGAAAGCTCAAGTTGTATTACTGAAATATTGCTGATCATCAGATAATATTTTAGTAAATTAAAGGGCCACTTAAAATGTTTTAAATTCAAGTGATTTTAAAATAAAATTTAACCAAAAGTTGAACAAGTCATTAGTTAAAAAAAAAATAAAAGCCCTCTTATTTTATAGATCTGAGGACATCTTTAGTGAGTGCATTTTTAGATGTTATTGATCTATAATCTCCTAATAAATGTTCCTCTTTATTGTCAACTTCCTCCAGAATTGATCTCCTTCCTTTCTTTTGCTTTTATCTGATATGTCAAAGTAAGTTTTTCGTTTATAGACCATTAGCTAGAATCACAAGAAAGAAGAAGAGATTTACATTATAATTAAAAAGTGGGGAAAGTAAAGTGTTAACTTTATAAATAAGAAAAACCAGATACTGCTTCTCTAAGGAAGAATCACTTTCTCTTTTTTGGTTTTTGTGTTTAATCACCACTTCTAAGTTTCTATCCTATCTAGAAATCATGAAGGCAGCCCAAATTTCCTTAATAATACCTAATTTCTAGTCTGAATGATGTCTAATTTCATAGAAAGCAGTTTTCTTTGGACATCTGGGCAATGTAAGCATAGGCACCCTATTTGTTACTGCATAGCTGAGCAAGTTTGAGAGATTATTTCTGTTTCCAAAGCAATGGCTGCTTACCATGGGCTTTTATTAAAAATGTACAAAGTAATTATTGAAATATCAAATATTAGACCCACTTCATTAAGGCTGAACTGGGCTTTATTAATAAATGATTTGTTTACTGTCTGAGAGGCTGGATCAATTTCTATGCCAAACCAACTTATCTAAATTTTTATTTGACTATTGACCATCAGCCTTTTGGGGGAACTTCATTTTTAACCCTTTTGCCTAGTGTTGTATGATTTGTTTAGTCATCTAGCTTACATGCAGCTGGATTCTCAGAATGTTTTAGTGCCTGAGGGAGGAATTGCCATTACTAATATTGCCCTCTCCCTCGCAGAGAATGAAAAATGTCTCCTCTTCAATTTCTCATCAGTTTTTATCTTCTATAAGGATTTTAGAAGGGATTTCAAAGGTCTCCCATCTCAATCTTCCTCCTTCACAATCCCCTCAGTTTCTTCAGATTTGCCACAGAGGGTCTAGAAGTTCCCAAATTCCTCTAGTCAGTGGGAGGAGGAAGTGGGGTTAAACATGATTCTGATTTTCAGGATTTTTTTTTCCCTGCAGAGCTTGTAAAAGACATCTCTAAGAACAGAAGGGCATTTTAATGTATTAATGGGCCATCCTGTAAGCTGAGAGGGAACCTGGACTATGACAAAGAAGTTTTTAATTGCAATCATAATGAGATGAGAGTAACACTATCTTACATTTGTATAGTTCTATAGATTTTTTTGAAACTAGGTCAATTCAATGAAATTTAATTATTTATTAATCATTATTAATTATTAATTAATTATTTTGTCCAGGCTGGAAGTGCAAAGACACACAGACCTAAACCCACTGCATATTGACACGGGAGCAGTTCACCATTCCTTAGCAGAATGAAGTGTTCTTCACTCTTGGTGCTAATCATATCAGTGTCAGATTTAGATTAGATAACTGATCAGTTTAACACACTGCTGTTCAGAACTGCCACTAAGTGGATCCAAGTGATCCTGCCTTCTCAGCAGCAGGGACTGTAGGGATGTGCCATTCTTGGCCAGCTCTATTGATTTATCAAAGAACTTTCACACCATTACTCTTTCATCCTCACAAAACCCCTGTGAGGTAATAATGCATATATTCTTATTTATTTCCATTTGAAATATGAGGAAACTGAAGCACAGAAAAATTAAGCAATTCTCTATTATCACAATTTCTATTTGTATTTGACATAAAAAAGAGGAATTCTTGCATTGGTGGAGAGGTTGGACTAGATATCTTCTAAAGTGCTTTTCAACTCTAAGATTCCATGATTCTGGCTACTGTAAATTCAAACAGCTTAGAGTGACTCCACTTGGCCCTAGAAAAAATTTTAATGACTCAGTTTTACTTGTAGTGAGTTAGATCTGGAAATAAACTTGCTGGTTTAGTTTCCTGCTTTTTCTTGCCTTCTATATACTTACTGGAATCAGGAATAAAGTATATTTTGCTGAAGTATAGCCAATGAGCATGCTGGTGAACATCCCTTCAGATGCTCCTGTTTCTTTATGATGCCTCTTTCTTCCCACTCTGAAAAAGCCTTCCCTGAAGGCCATGGTGAGGCTTGTTAACAAAGGACTCATAAAGAGAGGCTACTAATGATCATAATTAATATGTATGTGTACACTTGACAAAGAAGTTTTTTTAGTGATGGTATATGAGAAGGTAGTCAAATGAATTTACATTTACCTCTCTGATACTGATAATACCAGCCGGTGATGTCTAGGAGAAAGTAAGAAAACATTTTACCAATCCTATTCTTTAAAAATAACAACATTCACTTTGTTTTTCAAATGGAGATGCTGCTTTGAGGGTCAGGATCCCATTAATCTGTAGCCCGGTCCCACTTTCCAAGGAATTTTGCTCATTTATACATGGGAATTGGAATGGCATCTTCTCTAACTTGACCCCATAGGTAAAGGAAAGGGACTATTTCCCAGTTGCTACCCTCGATGCAGCATGGACACTAGCTGTGTGCTCAGCCATGTGGCCAAAGAGGAATGGTATGGTAGGTGGGGAGCATGCTGAAATGTAGATGAGATCTGGTGAATGCAGGTGGTTTTGAAGATCAGTTTATAAAAATCCTTAGAACAGCAAACCCTCTTGTCCCACCATTTTACTACCTTCAGTTTTATTCCCTAAGGAAAAAAAAAATTAGAGAACCTTTGAATTTCCTTTTCTTTCACAATGTCTGTAAGCTAACTCAGTTAAGGGAAAGAGTAATTGCTTCTGAAGAAAAAGGTGGTTTAGCATATGTAGGCAACACAACTGGGGATTATATACTCACTACTATGTTTAGCAACCATTGAAGTGAATTAGACACTGAATTAGAAACAAATCTAAATAGGGTTTCGATAAAATCAATTGGTCTTACCAGGGGATAGGAAGGAAGCTTCAATTTAATGAAATTTAATTATTTATTAAACACTAGCTCTATGTTAGAGTTACTAGGCATATAGACACAAATACAATTCCTGCCCTCAAGGAGCTTACATTCTGCTGGATAGAAATTCACTGCTTTCCTGTGTTCTCTTCAAAGTATTTGCTTTTACTGAATCCCAAGGCTTTTGATATAGACACCCCATCTAGTACTAGTACTAGCGGTACAATCCAGTACTAGTATTAGATTACTGTGGTCAGTGATTTTTTGTTGCCATCAGGAAGAAGTATGAGAATATGTGACATTGTAGGAGGAGGATCAGGAATCTAGAAGCAAAAGTCTTCAATGTTTTTATATGGAACTCTGTGCAATTATTGAAAAGTCATAATGTTATTGAGAATGGTCCACTTTATATCTTCAACATAGAGAAGAGCTAATCCAATTCCAATTGATTAATGATGGACAGAACCAGCTATACCCATAGAAGGAACACTGGGAAATGAGTGTAAACTGTTAGCATTTTTTGTTTTTCTCCCCAGGTTATTTTTACCTTCTGAATCCAATTCTTCCTTTGCAACAACAACAACAACAACAACAACAACAACAACAACAAAATTCGGTTCTGCACATATATATTGTACCTAGGATATACTATAAGATATTTAATATGTATGGGAATGCCTGCCATCTAGGGGAGAGGGTGGAGGGAAGGAGGGGAAAAATTCGGAACAGAAGAAAGTACAAGGGACAATGTTGTAAAAAATTACCTATGCATATGTACTGTCAAAAATGTTATAATTATAAAATTAATTTAAAAAATTAAAATAAAAAGAGAACGGTCCACTTTGACCATGAGCAATTGTGATTGATTTACATGTCAGAAATAGGAATATTTCTAATACTTTCTTTCTATAATTCTTGTGTCAACATTCCCAAATGCCTTATACCATTAAATTCAAACTTTCAGCCTCTTAAAAAAGACATTGTATATGAAATAAATTTTGTCACATCTTTGATTGTTTTGATTGACAAATACTTGAACTTTAATGTTGCTACTGAGACCATTTCTTCCCCTAATATTTCCTGAATTGCAATGTAGATTATAATTAGTGAAGACTTCTGCAAAATATCCTTGTCTCCTCTTTAATTTTTATTAAATTAATAAATTTAATTCAATTTATTTATTTAAAATTATTTAATTTCATATTTAAATATTGAGCAGCTGGGTGGCATAGTAGATAAGAGTTTTAGAGTGAGTTAATTTCCTGAGTTCAAATCTAGCCTTAGACATTTCCTAGCTGCATGATCCTAAGCCTGTTTTCCTCTGTTTTCTCATCTGTAAAGTGAGCTGGAGAAAGAAAAGGCAAACCAGTTTTGTATCTTTTGTTAAGAAAACTTCAAATGACATAATCCAGAGTACAACTGAAAGGACTGAACAACAAAACTGTGTAAGTATTCCTGAGTATACTTAACTTCCTTAATCAATGTAAATGAGTGACAGCATCCCTTTCTGGATCTTTATGGCAGAAGGGATATCAGTTCTATTTGGCAGGGAGTTCATTGGGCCTGGGGCAAAGGTGACCTTGGCACCTGGAGGTAAAGAAAAGAACTAATAAAGGTTAATTTATTTACTCATTCTTTCATTCCTCAAAAGTATTTTGAGTGGCCAATACTTACAAGACATTGTGCTAGATACTGGAAAACATGCATATGGGAATAAAATATCACACTTTCCTTAAAGGACTTTGTCCTTAAGTAAGAGAGATAAGATATGTAAGTACATGAAAAAAGTCTAAATATTTTGTAAAAAATGATATCACTCATAAGTTCTGCTGCCTGTGTTTGACCTTAGCGTAAGCGATAATCATGGGACCTTAGCCTTGGAAAGGATGTTAGAATCATTGGGGAGAATCTGGGTTCTTAAAGGCAGGGTCAGTGAAGTATAAACTTCCTTAGGTTCTGTCAGTTTGTAAAGGCTTTGAGAATGATTACAAAACCAGAATAGAATGCTATGCTTAGGATCATCAATTTATAATTGGAAGGCCCTTGGAAGCTATTTGGCCCAACCTCCTTATTTCATAGATGATGAGACTGAGATACAGAGAGATGGTCTAAAAAGTCCCTGGTCATACAGGTAGTAAATACTTTGGTGCAGAGTCAGGCTAAGTACTCAAGACCTCTGATCTTAAGACCAATGCTCTTTATACTTTGCCACTCAGCTTTTGGCCATGGCAGTCCATGAAACAAAGAAAATGTATGGAACATGGACACATGTCCACTTTTAAAGTAAATGTAATAATGACAGAGAAAGGAGCAAAGGATACTGCTAATAATGCAGTTTTAGGCTATCTACAAGATGTTGATTAGCTATTGGTTCTCTAAATATGAGAACCTTGTCCAATGACCAATAAGAGGATGTACTATCAGAAGAAAAAAATCACACTAATCTTGATAGTCTTCCTATAAATGAAACCATAAGACAAAAGAAATTGTAGGCAAATGGAAGGAGGGGTCACAAATTCTCCTTGGAGAAGCAAATAGAGAAGCTGATAGAACTGATTCTATCATATGTCTAAGGGCAATGAGAAATAATGTGGGGGATGTTTATTCATCTTACTTTATTGTGATTATAACAAGCTTGAGCAAAAAGACCACTATGAAAATAATATAGCTCATTCTGCTAGTCATGCTGTGTCTAGTCATGCTATCTTAATGTTAAAAGCAAAGGACAATGTGAAGACATGCACTTGTCTGAAGTAGCCACCTAGATGGACTTCTTTGTTCTAACCAAGGACAAGCAACAGCAAATATAAGACTCAATTGGGAGTCCACTTGGAGGAAAGAGGCCTAGTCTGACAAGACTGGATCAAGTTTGATGAAATTCAAATCACATTTTGCTCCCTGGGAGTGTATATTCTCTTAATACTTTGAACATCAAAAAATTAATATAAATAAACCCATCATGCATATATCTTTGTCTTTTAAAATGCTGTCAAAAAGGCTGCCAGACTCATCCCACACGCCTTCCTTAGTAGCAGTAAATTGCATAATTTTAAGAGGCAAGTGAGATTACAAATCCTCCTAATAGACATTGTACTTCAGTGAGACGGCTATAGAGGTCATTTGATCCACCTCTCCAAGTTCCATAGGAGAGCACACTGGGCCTCCCAAAGTATTAAAGTTTTAAGTGGAATTCAGTACCAACTGTATTGCCTGACTTCTCAGAGGGCTAGGATTAGAAACTAGCTCAACAGGAGGCTCCAAAGACAAAAAGAAACTCAAAGTTTAGTGTCATTTTCCTTTGCTAGGCATTCATAGGTTCACAGATTCAGAACTGCAAGGTGTTTTGGGAGGTCATCTAGTATACCCCACTTTTTAATTTTAAAAATTTAACTTTTGACTTTTTGCCTTCTTAATTTTGAGGTCCAAATTCTCCCCTCTCACCTTTATTACCCCCACCTCACAATGAGAAATCAAGAAAACAAAGCCTTTTACAAAAAGGTACAGTTAAGCAAAACAAATTTCTGTGAGATAGAACCTCATATCACCCCCATTTTACAGATAAGGAAACTGAGGCTGACAGGAGTTAAGCAATTTGCTCAGGGTCACACAATATCTAAGGCAGAATTTGAATTCAAGTCTTTTGTCCCATGTCCAGCATTCAACTCATCACACCACCTAAGTGGCCTTAAGCAAATGAAGAAAACTTTAGGCAGATAATTTCCCTGTGAAAGTGCCTTGCAATAAAATAGTTTTACTATTTTACTCATTTACTCATGAGTACTTCCATCTGCTCTTTAGAGGTCTCTCCTCTACAATTCAAGGAAATCTCTAGGAAGTATCAGCCTTTGTTATTGAGAGTATTTGGTAAGCTAGTTGGACATCTTACCACTTCTCTCTTAGCCTTAGCTAGACATGGGCCCAGAAAGAATTATAAAAAAGTAGTGAATTACTTGGTATGAAACAATAGCCAAAGGATATTTGGGTCTGGCCTTGGAGAGGTGATTAAGAGTGGGCTTCCAAAAAGTGATAAGATTAAGAAAGACTTATAACCCATCTCTGTCTTTCTTCCTCTTCCCACTTAATGAGTTGAAATAATGAGATAGCTCCAAAATAACCCTTAGGAGCAGAAAGAAAAAAAGAAATTCTGGAAAGTGATACTGATGCATTTTTATTTTAAGTTACAGAAACTGAAGAAGAAAGATTTCTTCAAAGGACCAATGTGTTAGTCTTTATATTTAAGCTGGTTTGTGGTTTTGTTTTTTATTGACAGACATTCTTCATATAGTGAATAATAAGAATAATAAAATAACAAAATAATATAAAAATAATAAGTAATTAGTATTTACATAGTGTTTTTAAAGGTTGCAAAATACTTTATATTAATTTATATTAAGCAGTCATGGGAGATGGTGGTTTTATTGTTTTTATTTTATAGATAAAGAAATTGAGGTAGACAGAGATTAAGAAACTTGACAAATGTCACACAGCTAGTAAGTATCTAAGACTGGACTTTAATTCTGGTTTTTCTGACTCTAGGTACAGGAGTCTAGTTAGTGCTCCATCTGTGAAACTTTATTGACTCTACCTTGTTGTAGGGAAGGCCAAAGTGATTTTGTGGTGACTTTCTGCTGTGTAATGGCTTTAAAAAAAGATTGCCTTTGTTTGCCTATGAGCAATGTTCAAAGGCCTTTGAAAACATTTAATTTTTTAAAGTAAAATTAAATAGGTTGTGTAGGGCAGTTAGGTGGCACAGTGGCTATAAAATTGAGCTGAAGTCAGGAAGACTCATCTTCCTGAGTTTAAATTGGTGCAAATACTAGCTGTGTGACTTTGGACAAGTCACTCACTCCATTTGCCTATTTACCCTATTTGTTTTCTTCATCTGTAAAATAAACTGGGGAAAGAAATGGCAAACCACTTCAGCATCTTTGACTCCAAATGGGGTCAAGAAGGGTTGGACATGAATGAAAAAGAACTCAACCATAGTTTTTAAATGCATATTAAACATATGTTTACATTTTATTTCCCTTCATCAGACACTGATTTTGTGATACCAAGAAAGTTACAGCATCACAGACTGATAGGGGAGTTGGGGTCATATAGTACAATCCATATATGAAAAAGAAAACTACCCATTCTGTTTTAAAAGGAAGACTTCCAGTGAAACAGAACATAGTGCCTCCTGAGGCCATCCTTTTCACTTATATTAATATTTCTAATTTTGAAAAAGTTTTCCGTGACATCCTTAAATCTACCCTCTTTATAATTTCTGCCTATTGCCCCTGGTTCTTCTCTGAGGTCAAATAGGACAAGTCTACTTTATTTCCCTTATTATCACTCTTCAAATATTGGAGCACAGTAGTTTTGTTCTACCTTCTTCTCCTTGCCTTCACTAAACTAAACATCCCTAGTTCTTTCACTTGATCCTTATAAGCCATGAATTCATGATTCTTCCCTATCCTAAAAATGTTTTTTTCTTTCATTCCTTCACTTGTTCTCTAACATGTATTCATTTATTTATTTATTCCCTAACTCATTTACTCAGCTATTCATTCATTCATTTTCTATGAAATCTGAGGATTTGGGTTTAAATCCTTGTTCTGGTGACTTTGGACAAGTCATGTATTCTTCCTGAGCCTCAATTTCCTCATTTGAAATGTAAGATTATGAACTAGAAGTCCTTGGAGGAGTCTTCTGGATTTAGCCCCTGTGAGCCCATGACAAATTCCCAGAATTTCTGCAAACTTCAGTCTGACTCTGCCTCCTGTATCTTGTATTTGTGAGGTAAATTTTTTCAACCTGTATAATAAGATTTTACATTTATCTCTATTAAATTTCATCTTACAAAATACAGCCTAATAATCTTACCTATCAAAATCTCTTTGGTTGTTGATCCTATTTTGTATTCTCTCTCAGCTTTGAGACTCAATTTCCTCATCTGTGAAATGGCAGTGCTAATAGTACCTACTCCCTCAGCAGTAGTTATGAGAATCAAAGTGTTTTGAAAACCTTAAAGTGCTATACAAATGCCAACTATTATCATCACTATCATAGATGATCTTAGACTTCCTTCTGAAGAAGTATAGAATGTTTTTAATTCCTCTTACTCATAACAACCCTTCAGATATTTAAAGGCAGTGATCTAAAGACATATCAGGGATATGTTGGTAAATGTTTAACAAGTGAATCTCTGGAGAAAAAAAAATGTACTCAAAATGCACTTTTAAGTTTAATCTTTAGTACTAACAATTTTTCCATCACTTATCTTAATTCTAGACAATCAAGAAAACATTAAGTCAAGCTCTGATTTGTAGCAGTTGCCTATCTCTGAAGTGTAAATGCTCACAATGAAAATGTAATAATTGGCTCTGAGCTCTGAGCTAGCTCACTCTAGTACACCCCTGACTCTCTCCTAAATGTGCTATTTTTTGGATGAAGTGTCTCTTAGGCTAATGTTGAATGTTAGTTGGCTGGTGTTGCTCTTATATTGTTTAACATTAAATAAAGTTCAACAGACTTTGATTAAGCCCTATGGTCAATATACTGAGCTCAGTGCTGCAGAAGATAAACAGATAAATATTTTCTCCGACTTTATGGAATTTACAATCTAAGGGTGTCCCAAAAGTATTAGTGCATTTCTATTAAAGCTTAAAACTTTTTGAGATATTCTGTATTAATCTATACACAGATAACTACAAAGCAAATTAGAATATAAGAAGCCCATAAAAGTGCAAACATATGCTATGAGTTTAAGTAGAAGAGAGATCACTAGTGGTTGATAAGGTCATGGAAGGCTTTCTTCATGGGTGAAATTTAAGGTGAGCCTTGAATCCATCATCCAATAGGCTTCTATTAAACACCTACTGTATGCAGGTATAGATGGAAACAAGGAAGGGGCAGTCCTGGTGCAGGGAATGACAAGAGATAGAAAAACATAGGGTAGCCAGTATTCTAGTTTGGTTATAAAATATACTCTGTTCAATAATAGAGTATATTCCGATTCTCTCCTCTCCTCTCCTCTCCTCTCCTCTCCTCTCCTCTCCTCTCCTCTCCTCTTCTCTTCTCTCTCTCTTTCTTTTCTCACTCTCTCTCATTTATAAAATAGAGTATATGAGCAACCCCCCCCCCAAAAAAAAAAAAAACAAAAACAAGAGACTGAAATTCTAGCTGGTTGTTGTTCAGTTGTATCTAACTTTATGTGAACCCGTATTTTCTTGGCAAAGATACTAAAGTGGTTTGCCATTCCCTTCTCCAGTGTGTCTTCAGTTATAGTTGAGGAAGTGAGGCAAATAGTGGTTAAGTGACTTATTCATGATCACAGTTAGTAAGTGGCTGAGGTCACATTTGAATTCAAATCTTCTTGACTCTAGATCTGGTGTTTTATTGACTGCACTACTGAGCTATCTCTTCTGGCTGGTACTAGATTAGCATTTATGAAATCCTATATAAAGATTATTGACTGCTTTAACATTCAGGGAGTTTGGAAATGCGTTTGCTTTGCCATTGTATCCCAAGCACTTAAGAGAGTAAGTGCTTGATATTTGCCTATTGAATGAATAATGAATTTGTGTATAGTATAGCAGACAAATAGGGGCTTAAGGGGGTAACCAATAAGAATAATATTTGAGAGAAATCCAGGAAGAATGGGTTTCTTCTACTACCACAATTAAGTGATTCCCATTTGCCCTTTCTCTTTAGCACTCCCAAAATTCATTGGGTTATGGCTTTGGCCTGGGTTTAAGCAAACCTTTAGCAGGAGAAAGAAAACAGAAAGTTCCTCCAATATGAACTCTTCCTCTCCCCCACCCATGTGGTCAGTGCCTGAAAGCTTATATGCCCAAGTGGAGTGACCCACCCCAGGAAAGATGCCCAACATTCTCTAGGTCTGAGATTGGGAGGCTTTTAGCCCTAGGTGCTCTTAGTAAGTGAAATCCAGGAAGATATTCTTTGAATTATTAATGAAGATACTCAGCTTTGATTATTTTCTTCTTTTGAGGAAAGATTATTCACAAAAACACCTTTGATGAGTTTACACAATGAATCACTATTGGACATACTTTATGTGGGAGGCTTTGTAGTGATAATGGTTCTGTCTCATTTAGAAGAAATCAGACATTATGAAACTTCCTTATTTATTAATGCATTGATTTCTACAAATGTCAGAGCACTTCACTTTCTATCATCAGCTCAGAAGCAATCAGTGGAGTACAAATAAACCTGGAAAATGAAACAATTGAGAAATAAAGGAAATTCGATCAGTTTTAAAATGCTAGTTCTGCTTTACTATTGTTTGGGGGGAATTTTGATCAATGGTAAGGGGACCCCTCAAGAAAGTCTGGAAAAGAGAGATGCTGGGGGCTATCATGTGGGAAGGCATATCCTGCTGTGGGATGATCCTTTAGGAAACGGAATAAAGAAGGACTGAAGAATGAGACCTAGATCATACCTCTGTTGCATATTCATCCTCACAGAGGAATGATGACAGCTGACATTTATTTAATACTTTAAGTTTTGCAAAGAAATAGTGCAATGACATAGAGGGCTGGTCCTAGTGAAAGGAAGATCTGAATTTAAGGATCCATCTGCTTCATTCTGGGCAGCTTGGTGATGCAGTGAATAGAGCACCAGACTTGGAGTCAGGAAAACTCATTGTCATGAGTGCAAATCTGATCTCAGACACTTAGTAGTTGTGTCACTCTGGCCAAATAATTTATCTGTGTTTTCCTCTGTTTCCTCATCTATAAAATGAGCTAGAGAAAAAATGGCAAACCGCTTAAGTATCTTTGCCAAGAAAATCCCAAAAGGGATCATGAAGAGTGAGACATGATTAAACAACAATAACAACTGATACATCCTGGTTTTGTGATCCTGTACAAGTCCTAGTGCATTAGACTAATGGTGTCAAACTCCAATAAAAAGGGGGCCAGTAAAATATAGACAAGGATCCCTATAGGCTTCATCTTGACTTGGAAAGCAACATACTAACATTATCTCTCTACTTGTGCCCTATTGTATTTTTATTAGTTTTGTTAAAAATTTAGCCAATTTTAATCTGGTTCCCGGAGGGCACTTGAAAGTGGTATCTGCAATGATGCCACCAGAATGTTTAATACCTCTGCCATAAGCAATTCCCCAACATTAGATTATAAAGTGCCCACCTATAAAGATAGAAGGAGTTTCCTTGTAGGCAAGTTGACAATTTCTATGGAATCACATGTGCAATCCCAAACCTCAAGTTTTCAACCTCAAAATAACCCTGTGAAGAAGGTACTATTAGGATCATCATTTTATAGATTGGAAAATTGAAGTTTAGAAAGATTATATTTGTGTCTTATTTGTTGTTCAATTATTTTATCGACCTCAGAGGACAGGAATAGGAACACTAGGTGTGAGTTGCAGTTGAGTTTATCTTTCACTAGAGAAATATTCAAGGAGAGACTTGATAACTACTTGGGAATGTAAATCCCAGTTCCCATAAGCATTGGACTCCAAAACTTCAGAAATCCCTCCCAATACTCAGTTTCAATGATTCTGTTTCTTCAAAATTTCCCTATCTGCTGGGAACTTCCCAGAAATGTGCTGCCACCAGCTCCAAGATGCTTGCAAGAATGAATTGTTAAATTTTCAGTGTGAGCATTTACATTTTGGAAATCAGCAAAGGCTACGAATCAGGGCTTGATTTGTTGCTTTGTTAATTGTCTAAACTTAAGAAAGTGATGAAGAAAATGTCAGTAACAGATTAAATTTTAAAATATGCAGTGCATATTTTTATTACCTCTGAAAAAACAGTTGGTAAACATTTACCAGAGAGATATTAGACATTTTCTTCTTCCTACAAGAAAGCTCTAAATGCCTATTCATAAAAAAAGTTTACCTTGGTCCATCTACTTCATACAGCTACTAATATCTTTTTTTTTCAATGCTAAATTTCTTTCAAAAGTTCTATATATTGCCTTTATTTTTGTTTATCACTCTCTTTCATGAACTTTGGCAAGTAGTATTTCACCCTGTGGTAGGAGCAACATCATAACCCATATTCTATACCATACTATAAAACTATATAAAATATAGACTATATAAAATATAAAACTATAGACTAGTTTTTCTTTAAAAGGTATTGAGAGCATCCTCAAATTTTGGCTGGCGCAGGGTTCTAAAAATTCATGCTATTGACATCTCTTCCTGGCTACCTGAGTCTAAAGAAGTCATGAGAAACTGGAGAACAGTTGAAACTTGGTTAGTGGATCGGATAGCACAATCAAGGGAGTTTTGTCAGGTTAACCAACTCAAAATATCCTCAGTGTCTATCTTTAAGTATGTTCCTGCTATGGCTTAGAAAATTTCTTTTTTTGTCAATGTTGAATGACTTTAAAATCTCATTTTCTTCAATATCTGAATTACACTTCCAGAGAACTTGGTCTGAGTTAAGGTTCAGTCCAGAACATACTCCCATGGTAATACTGAAAATGTTCTTTGCAATGACTTTTTAACAATCCAGTGATCTGTGATGAATCCTTATTCTCTTTGGCTTTATGAGAGCATTTGTCACTACTGACCCCTTCTTACAACTGGATCCTTTCTCCTCTCTAGTCTTCAAAAAAAGGTCACACTCTCTTGATTCTTCTTTTATCTGCTCCTGCAGTTCAAGAAGGCTCTGTCTCCCATGCTTGAATCCATCCTTCCTTCCCTTTCTCCCTCATTTTACCACTGCCAACATTTCTCTTTGTTTCATCCCTTTTGCATGTTTTCTTTATTCTGATCTTCTAAACACTGTTAGAGAAAGTCATATAACCAAGCCAATGAGATCTGCTACAAATTCATTTTATTTAACCTGAACTGGGGCCTCATTACTACTGAGTACTTCTTTTATTCAATTTGAATTCCTCTCTATTATACACCTACAGCAGTTTTTCCAAAGTTCTTGCTCTCTCTTTAAGCCATCAGGGCTACCCCCAGCCCTTTCTCTGTAAGAAAATGACCTCAATTTCTCTACTGAGAAAATCATAGTCATTGATTGTGTGCTCCTTTCCCATTCCCACTTGATGCCTCAAAACCACTTTCATCTTTAACTATTCAGTCTCAGAATAGGGTAGCCCAGAAAGTGCTAAAGCCAAACTGAATAACCTTGATCCTACCCTTCTCAACACCTTTAGGAATTTGTTCTGTTAATCATTCTCTCATTTTCTATATTGTCCTATTTATCAGCTCATTTCTAGCTACTTAAAAACATGATTATAAACAAAATGCAACAGCAAGAGATACAAAGAGAAATTCCATTCCAAACAAATGTTGATAGTATAAAATATTTGGGAATCCATCTACCAAAGAAAAGTCAGGAATTATATGAGAAAAATTACAAAACACTTGCCACAAAAATAAAATCAGATTTAAATAATTGGAAAGACATTCAGTGCTCTTGGATAGGCCGAGCGAATATAATAAAGATGACAATACTCCCCAAACTAATCTATTTATTTAGTGCTATACCAATCAGACTCCCAAGAAACTATTTTAATGACCTAGAAAAAATAACAACAAAATTCATATGGAAGAATAAAAGGTCAAGAATTGCAAGGGAACTAATGAAAAAAAACTCAGAGGAAGGTGGTCTAAGTGTACCTGATCTAAAGCTATATTATATAGCAGCAGTCACCAAAACCATTTGGTATTGGCTAAGAAATAGACCGGTAGATCAGTGGAACAGATTAGATACAAAGGACAAAAAAGGGTACATCTATAGCAATCTAGTGTTTGACAAACCCAAAGATTCCAACATTAGGGATAAAAATTCATTATTCGGAAAAAATTGTTGGGAAAACTGGAAATTAGTATGGCAGAGATTGGATATGGATCCACACTTAACACCATATACCAAGATAAGATCAAAATGGGTCCATGATTTAGGCATAAAGAGGGAGATGGTAAATAGATTAGAGGAACAGAGGATAATCTACCTCTCAGACTTGTGGAGGAGGAAGGAATTTATGACCAGAGGAGAACTAGAGATCATTATTGATCACAAAATAGAAGATTTTGATTACATCAAACTAAAAAGTTTCTGTACAAATAATACTAATGCAAACAAGATTAGAAGGGAAGTAACAAATTGGGAAAATATTTTTAAAAACAAAGGTTCTGACAAAGGTCTCATTTCCAAAATATATAGAGAACTGACCATAATTTATAAGAAACCAAACCATTCTCCAATTGATAAATGGTCAAAGGATATGAACAGACAATTCTCAGAGGAAGAAATTGAAACTATATCCACTCACATGAAAGAGTGTTCCAAATCACTACTGATCAGAGAAATGCAAATTAAGACCACTCTGAGATACCACTACACACCTGTCAGATTGGCTAAGATGACAGGAACAAATAATGACAAATGTTGGAGGGGATGTGGGGAAATTGGGACACTAATACATTGCTGGTGGAGTTGTGAAAGAATCCAGCCATTCTGGAGAGCAATCTGGAATTATGCCCAAAAAGTTATCAAACTGTGCATACCCTTTGACCCAGCAGCGCTACTACTGGGATTATATCCCAAAGAAATACTAAAGAGCGGAAAGAGACATATATGTGCCAAAATGTTTGTGGCAGCTCTTTTTGTTGTAGCTAGAAACTGGAAGATGAATGGATGTCCATCAGTTGGAGAATGGTTGGGTAAATTGTGGTATATGAAGGTTATGGAATATTATTGCTCAGTAAGAAATGACCAGCAGGAGGAATACAGAGAGGGTTGGAGAGACTTAAATCAACTGATGCTGAGTGAAATGAGCAGAACCAGAAGATCACTGTACACTTCAACAACGATACTGTATGAGGATGTATTCTGATGGAAGTGGAAATCTTCAACATAAAGAAGATCCAACTCACTTCCAGTTGATCAATGATGGACAGAGGTAGCTACACCCAGAGAAGAAACACTGGGAGGGGAATGTAAATTGTTAGCACTAATATCTGTCTGCCCAGGTTGCATGTACCTTTGGATTCTAATGTTTATTGTGCAACAAGAAAATGATATTCACACACATGTATTGTACTTAGACTATATTGTAACACATGTAAAATGTATGGTATTGCCTGTCGTCGGGGGGAGGGAATAAGGGAGGGGGGGTAATTTGGAAAAATGAATACAAGGGATAATATTATAAAATATATATATATATAATAAAAAAAATTTAAAAAAAAATATAAAAAAAAAACATGATTATATATTTTATATAAATTTTATTTTACCTTGTTTTCTCTCAAAATATTATTCTATATCTCTTGTATGTAGTAATGGGACATTGACTTTTTTGCTGTTCCTTGCACAAGACACTCCATCCACTTCATTTTCATAGGCTATTCTACACACTTGGAATGCTCTCTCTCCTCATCTCTTTTGGCTTCCAGCTAAGACCCTATCTTCTTCAAGAAACCTTTCTCAACATCCTCAGTGCCTTCAATCTGATATTATTTCAATTTTATCCTACTTATACTTTATTTATATGTAGTTGTGTGTATATTGTTTGTCTATACTATTAGAGTAGGGCAGGGACTAGGTTTTTTTATTTTATTTTTTCAGTTTTCTTTGTACCCTCACAGTGTCTGGAACATAGTAGGCAATTCAAAAATAATTGTTGCCTGGAGTCTTTCATTGATAATTATCACTGGTAATTCCTGAGCGTTTTCACTGATAAAAATAATCTCAATATACCCATCAATTGGGGAATGACTAGATAAATTATGGTACATGGATGCAATGGAACGTTAACTGTGCTATAAGAGAAGGTGAATTTGCTGTATATGGAAAAGCACAGGAACACTTGCCTCAACTGGTATAAAATGAAGTAAGCAAAACTAGAAAAATACCATATACAACAGCAGTAATGCAAATGGAAAGAACAATAGTAATATAACAAAAAGTATATATATATATATATATATACATATATATATATATGTATATATATATATATATATATATACACATACATACACTTACAATTTGTGGTTCTTCATGCTTAAAGAGCATAACATCACTATGTAGGAGTCAAGGTACTGTATGTCTGACTGATTAGAACCACACAAGCTTAGAAGGTCTTATCATGGGTTGGGTACAAATAGTTCATGAAAAAATTAAATATAAACAAATATATGTATATGTGTGTATATACATACATAGATACATATCTGTATGTGCTATCACTTTCCTCTGATTCTTTTCAATGATGGGGGAATATAAATGTGGGGTATTGCAAATAGTATTAGATTTCTAAAAAATGTTTCTTAGCTTTACTGAACTTCTTTCCCTTCTTTTTTATTTATTATAAGTATGACACTATGGAATGGTGAGAAGAAAAGGATACATTGAGAAATGTAGACAATATGAAAACAAAAGCTATCAGTAAAAATGTGTTTTTTTAATAGAATTTTTAAAAAGGAATATATATTTGATGCTTCACTTCTTCACCAGTAATTCACTTTCTAGCCCCTGCTAATTAGGCTCCTAACCCTACTCTTCTACTACTACTCTCAGGCTTAACAATGACCTAACAATTGCTAAATCTATTAGTCTTTTCTTAATCCTCATCTGGGGTGTGGTGGTAAATGTTTAAGGAAAATTTCTCTGGGGGAAAAAAGTACAAATGACACACTTTTAAGTTCATCCTGCATTATTAACACTGCCTTAAGCCTCGCAGATCAAACGATAAAACAAGCTCTGATTTGTAGCATTTGCTGATTGTTGAGGCATAAATGTCCACATTGAAAACTTAGTATCTGGCTCTCACAAACTAGCTAGCACAGACTCCCACACATCCCTGGTCCTCATTTTCCTTGATCCCTGCCCCCCCCCCCCAGTTTTTGATCTTCACACAGCTCCGAAAATAATCTTCCTAAGGTAAGAAGGTAAGGAAGGCATGATCATGTCACTCCCCTACCTAAAAAGCCTTCATTAGCTTTCTATTACCATTGTACTAAATCATTAACTTCTTCACCTGATAAATGAGATCCCCCAAATCTGTTTCTTAGCCACCTTATTTCATATTCCGTACATTCTAGCCAAAAGGGACTGAAAGCTGTTTCCAGACCTGAACATGCAATTTCCCTTTTTTTTTTTTTTTTTTTTTTTGCATTTGCATAAGTTGTGTTCCATGACTCAAATGATATCTCCTTTTCATCTTTGTCTAGAGTTAGGACGGTGCTAGGCACATAGGAGACACTTAGTAAGTGTTTATTAATCGATGGAAATTACTTATCTTCCTCTGAGGCAAATCTTAGGTTTTACTTCTTCTTTGAAGCCTTCTTTCCCCCTTGTCAAATTTCCCATACCACCGAAATCAAAGATCCAGTACCTCTCCTTATGCTTATCTCTCAGGCATACTTAATAAGGAACAAGGGATTAAAATGAATAAGATGGCAGAGTTGGGAAGACCTGAGTTCAAAAAGATATATAATCTTGCTCTCAAAATAAGTACTATAGCAGAGGTTCCGAACATGGCAGCCTTACACCTGGCTGCCAAGGATCTCTGTCCACTGGAATCCTATTTCCGGTGCCCTTTTGATTCTACCTTCACCTTTTACTAACTAGACTTTAACTTTAGTTTCAAACTCCATAATAAATCTCCTTTATAAAAAAAAAAGTACTATATAAACATTAGCAATTATTATCTGTTTTTGTATCTTCTCTTTCCCCCACCTTTCAATAGCCTACAAATTCTACTATAATGCAAGGCTTTATATCTCCCTCAGAATAATATGGTCCTCTGTACACAGTAGACACTTAATAAATGTCTGGCATTCAAAGCTGCCTCTGCTCAGACTGTCCAATGTTATCTCTCATCATTTCTTAGTATGAATCCTCTATGAATCTGATCTCTTGACTTTCCCTCAAACAAACCTCGTATTGCTCCATCTCAAGATCCTTATACATACTTTTTACACTTTCAAAATCAGCTTTAAGTAGCACTTCCTTAATGAAAATCTTCAAGTTTACTAACCTCTCCCTCCTCAGAAGTCCATGTTAAATCTACTGTGTGTATTCCACACTTGGCACTTAGCACAGAATGCCAGGTGCTACTTAACTTTTCACATGGGGTAAGTTTGTGCTTTTTATTTTTGGTCTTTGCCACAGTACTTAATATGTGCCTTTGCACATAGTAGTCTCTCAGAAAGTATTTGCTCTCCAATGGGTAAGAATATGGAGTAGCTACAGGGTTCAAGACACTTAATAGCTGTTAGATAGTGAGACAGTGAGATCTTGGCCAAGATACAACTGGAAATTGCAGGGAAGTCCATCAATTGAGGAATGGCTAAACAAGGTGTGGTGGAGGATTGTGATGGAATATTATTGTGCCATAAGAAATGATGAGCTCAATGATCTTAGAAAAACATGAATAGATTTGCTTGGAAATAATGAATAGCAAAATGAACAGAGCCAAGATAATGTTTTATATAGTATCAGCAATATTGTTTTAAGAACTTTGAGCAACTAAGTAATTTTGGCTATAATAAATACTCAAATTAACTACAAAGAAATAAAGATGCTATCTGCATCGAGAGAAAGAACTTATAAATAGAAATATATATATAGAATGACTTTAAAGATGTGTGCATTATATATAAATATTATGTGTCTAAGGATATGTAATCTCAAGGGTGGGGAGGAAGGAAAAAAGGAAATGATAACTTTATTGTATATTTAGAAGGCATGCTAAATTGTACATAATAGATTTGTAGTTTTATGTATGATCATCTTCCTCCCATCTGTTTTACTATGTAATGGAAATGCTTGTTTTATTACTTAAGTTCAGAATAAAAAATAAATTTAAAAAACCCTATTTATCTCAGTTTCCTCATCTGCAAAATGACTTAAAGAAGAAAATGGCAAACTACTCCATTATCTCTGCCAAGAAAACTCCAGTGGGATTATGAAGAATCAGACATGAACAGCCACAAGAATGGATAAGAATCTAAACTCAGGTTTAACAATGGAGCACTATGAGTCAGTGCTGTCTTGAAAGCGCTTTGGTACATGGTACTTCAGTGAGAGATTTCAAATTGGTTGATTTGAATTTTTCCTCAGATGCTTTTCTGAATGCCAATTTTTGGTGATGAATTTCTGCTACTAAAGGTCAGGCAAGCTCAATAGCCCTTGGTAATTGGCAGAGAATATACATGCACACTGACACATATCTAGGCAATAAGGAGCAAAGAATCAGAACTGTAGGACAGGAGAGAAGTACTGGTAAAATAGTTGTTGTTGTTCAGTCACTATCCTGACTCTTCATGATCCTATGGACTTTTATTTTGGAGTTTTTCTTGGCAAAGATACTAGAGTGGTTTGCTATTTCCTTCTTCAGTGTGGTCCCATTTTACAGATGAAGAATTGAGGCAAATAAGAATGAAGTGACTTGTCCAGGTTTACATAGCTAGTGTCTGAGACTGGATTTGAACTCAGATCTTCCTGATTAAAGGCCAGTGTTCTACCCACTTATCACTTAGCTGCCCCAATGGTAATATTAATAAAAACTAAAGAATATTTTATGTGCTTGTTTTGTTTGATAACTCAGGGATCATCTAATAGAAGGTAGGTCATACAATCCAACCTGCCCATTTTACAGATGTGGTAACTATAGTCCAGAGAGCAGAAGTAACTACCTAGTACAACTATCTAAGTATTGGAATAAAGACCATAATCTAATAATCCTCAACTCTCTTGGCCATAGCTTTTCCCATTACACAGCAGTGTGTCTAAAAATCTAGCAGACTGATTCTGACTTCAGTACTTTATTGTGGCAGAAGTCCTGGGTGACCTCAGAGTTTGAATCTTAATGACCGTCTCTTTAGGTGGACATGGTGGGCAGGCCACTGAGTCCCTTCACTGGAAAGCTATTAAACTGAGAAACCGGTTATAAGGACACATGACTGATTTTGGTAGTTTATTAGAAGGAATGTCAGGATTAATTAGCTCAGTTAGTTTGTGAATACATTAGCAGGTTGTGGGGCTCTAGAGCCTATTAATCTTCTGATGAGCAGGATATAAGTGACTGCTGAGTCTTGAGTGCTTTGGGGTTGTAACTTATGAGCTTGGAGTCTGGTTTTGGAATTCAAAGCTCTTCAAAGTAGCTCCTTTGAAATACCGGCTCTGCTCTTTATTCATGAGACTTTCAAGACTGTTTGCTTGAAAAATTTTGGATAGGACCCGTTTAGCAAATACAACCTCAGTTTTTTTTAGGGTAAAGATCCAGTGATAAAGTTGTTCCAATAGAAAGAGTCTACTCAGGCAGACTGGCTGTTAGCTCCAGGCCTACAATGTATGTAACTCAAGGTAAATCAGTTCATCTTTCTGTGCCTTAGTTTTTCTAACTATAAAATGAAGCATTTGGACTAGATTGTCTTTAAATCTCCTCTCAACTTCTAAAATTCCATGAGGAAGACTCTAAATAAAGGGCTCTTAATCTTGTATGTGTGTGTGTGTGAGATAAATCCATTTGGCAATCTAGTGAGTTCTATCAACAGACTTCTCAGAATAAAATACATGGAAATATTCAGGAAAGTAATATATTGAAATATAGTCATCAAAATATTTTTAAACAAATGCACAGGCTCCCAAATTAAGAACACGCCCTAAAAACACTTTCTAGCTTATCCTTATTGCTTGGATCTTTTTGTTAATCAATTCTTTTTTTCTTTTCTTAATTCTGTCATTTTTCACTGCAGATATATACCATTTATGCCAAAGCCTGGACAAGATAAAATTAGCTTAAATTCTTTTGAAGATGGGGGGGGGCAGAGTTTGGGCTATACACAGAGAAGTGATTGATAGTGAGGGCTCAAGCTGGTGACTGAGAAAGATGAGAAGATGATGATAATGGTTCAGAATGTGAGAAATAGCTTCTTTTAATTTCAGAAAGATCTGAGAGATTGAGAGGTGATGTTTCAGTCCCAAAGAAGAGAAAGGGAAGGGGGTCTATTTGTGGTTATAATCCCTCTCCCTACGAAGGACCCCAAAAACTATAGAAAGATTATCATGAGAAGAACTGACTTGGAAGTCTGTCAGGTAAGTCTGGGAAATTATGTACCTAATATGTGCCACATACTGTATAAGCTATTGGAAATACAAAGAATGAAACAATCCCTGCTTTTAAGACACATTTCAATAAGAGAGACTACAAAGACACATGAAATAAATATGAAAGAGAATAAAAAATATAAAGAAAATATTATATATGAAGAGAATATAAAATATAATGAAAATATCACATATAGAGAATATAAAATATGTAAAATATTAAAAGAAGATAATATATAAATATAAAGAGAACATAAAATATGTAAAATATAAATTAGCTAAATACAGGTAGCTGGGGCAAGTCATTAGCAGTTAGAAAGATCAAAAAAGATTCATGTCAGAGCTAGTTTTTGAATTGTGTTTTGAAAGAAGAAAGGGATTCTATGAGGTAAAAATGAAATGGAGGTAAGAAGAATTAGGCGCAGAGATCAGAGATGGAGTGCTGTGTGTAAAGAACAGATAAGAGACAGCTAGCAGACTGAAAAGTGAAGAAGATACAAAATTACTAGAGGCAGAAGATCAGACAATCTGACCTATAAAGGGCATCACCATTTGGAGATTACCTTGGCTATTCTAATAAAGGATTGTCTAAAATAGGGAATGTCTTTTGGCTCTGCTTTTTCAGGCTCAGTAACCCTGAGGCCACATTACCATGGCACCTCAGACCTCCAAGCAGCATCCTAAAGCTAGGATGCTGAAAAAGTAATTTTTTCTTGAGCTGTGTGGATAGATTTTTAATATTTAATTAGAGGAACCTTCAGCACGGCAAGAGGGCAGGACTCGTTATTAAATCCCCACTGCTCTTGGCTCTCCTTGCTTGCTGGTGGGATTATTCATTCATCTTCAGTCACACAATTTAATATCACAGTATCTAATGGGGGAGATGTTGATAATTTGTAAAACTCTCAATGCTTGGGGCCATTGGATGGTTTGTGTCCACACCAGAATGAGCAAGAGAGGGTTGAATCAGATGCTTGAGAAGAAGAAGCCCTTCCGATTCTTGTTTTTAGAATTCCATCATTTTAGAGTTGGAAAGGACTTAAAAGGACAGGCATCCACCCAATTGATGATCCTCTGTACACATTAATGATAAGTGGCCTTTTGGTCTGTTCTTGAATATCTCAAGTGACAAGGAATTTGCTATTTAATGAGGCGTCTCCTTTCATATTTAGATGATTTTATTTGTTAAGTTCTTCCTTATGTATCTGGCAGCTAAGTGGTGCAGTGGATAGAGTGCTGGGCAGTTCGTAGAATCAGGAAGACTCAGCTTCCCAAGTTCAAATATAGCCTCAGACACTTTTCTATCTGTGTGACCCAGGCAAGTCACTCAACCCATTTGCCTCAGTTTCTTCAACTGTAAAATGAGCAGAAAAAGAAAATGACAAACTACTCCAGTATCTTTGCCAAGAAAACTCCAGATGGGGCCACGAAGAGTTGAACATGATTGAAATGACTCAAGGACAAAACTTGTATGCATTGGTCCTCATCTTAGAGGAAGCTTAGAAGGGAAGGAGGACCCTTCTTTTATAAAGGGAAAAGGGAGGCCCAGGACAGCCTTTCAGATATTTGAATACAGCAATTATATCTCTCTGCCTTGACAGCTTTAAGTATAGTCTCACTCCTCTAGCCTAGCTCCAATGTTCTCCTCAGTTATCATTTGATTGGGACAGCACAAAAGTACAGTGGGGACAATTACAACTGTTGATCTGAACATTAGTTTTATTAATGAACCTAAGGTCATTAATAGCTTTTTTTTTTTTTTTTTTTTTTTTTTTTTGGTTATTACATCACACTATTGACTCATATTGAAGTTCTAAACCCTGAGGTATTTTTCCTACGGACTGCGTGTTTCCTTCATCCTGTAATTGTTTTAGATTTATTAGATCCTAAAAGTACAGAACTTTACATTCATCCTGATTCCCACTCTTCTTCAGCCTTTTTCTCTATTTCCTTCTTTGTGAATGAACCAAGACCATATCTACCACAGTTTCCAGTGCAAATTTGAGGAATATGAAATAACTTTATATGTAGCTTCTCTATGACTAGGCAACCACCTTTTAAACTTCTGCCCAGCTCTCCTGATATATAACTCCTCTCTCTAAGAATTCTTTATTTTGTTTAAAACTCAACTTATGTGCTCCTTGGTACTTACTTCCTAGTACCCTCTCACCCCCCAAATTACCTTGTATTGATTTTGTTTATAATTGAATGTATCCATGTTGTCTCCACAGATAGAATGCAATCTCCATTAGGCAGGACCTATTGGAAGTTGGAGGTTTTGTTTTGTGTTTTTATTCCCCCTCCCTAGCATAGTGCCTGGTACATTGGAAACATTTAATATTACTTGGTGATTAAAAACATTAATATTTTACTTTTTAAAAATACTTTATTTTAACATTCATTTTTTAAAATGTTGAGTTCCAAATTTCTATTTCCCCTCCCCCCACACTTATTGAGGCAAACACAAAAGGAGTGTGGGGAGGGAACAAGCATTTATTAAGTTCTTACTATGTGCCAGTTACTCTTCCAAGCGCTTTATAAATTGTTGTTTATTTGCATCTGACTCTTCCTAACTTTGGGAATTATATTGTTCCTGGGATTTTCTTTGGTGTGGTTTGCCATTTCCTTCTCTAGTAAATTAAGGCAACAGGGTTAAGAGACTTACTCAGGATCACACAGCTAATAAGTGTCTGAAGCTTTCTTGCCTGTAAGTCCTATATTGCTCTATCCATTGAGTCACCCAGCTACTCACTTTACAAATATTATTTCATTTGATTTGTACAACAACCTTGGGAAGTAAGTGCTATTACTCCCATTTTATAGCAGAGACTGCTTATAGGGAAATTATGGGAGACAAGGTTGAGGACCATGTTACAAATTGCAGAGAGCCTTGAATGGTAAGTAAGGAAATTTGGGTTAAATATTATAAGTAATAGAAAATCACTGAAGATTTTAAAATAGACAGGTGATACATGAAAAGTGATATCTTTGGAAAACTGGTCTGGTGGCAATATATAATTGATTGTGTTTGACTATCTCAGAGATCAGAGCATAATTCCACTTTTCTCATGATGGTGTGGAAATGAATCAATATCTGTAAAATGCTTTGAGATCTTAAATAGAAACTATCCTTAAGGCTGTGTTTTATCATTTTAAAAAATTTGCCCCTGCCTTTTCTTTATAGGATAATAAAAATGAACCATCTATGGTTCATTGGAAAACATGTCTCAGGTTTATTAAAAATATATGAATTTTTATTTTAAGACTAGATCGATGGTCATATTATTCAAAATTGGAAGCCAAAATGTACTATCTATTATTAATTTATTTTTAATGGACATCTTTCTTATAAATTAGCATTCCAATTACTTTTGAAAAAGTGGGAGGCAGTGAGAAGAGATTTCCAATTAAAATTGTCCTGCAGATAAATTGGGGGCTTCAAATGAAAGCACTTCAGCTTTCTTCCAGTCATTGAGCAACAGCATTTGTCATTCTTCTGGAGTCAAGCCATTTCCACTTCTCTCCTGGATTCTCCTTTTGGAAGTTCTGGCCTTCTTTGTGAATGAACCAAGACCATATCTACCACAGTTTCCAGCTCAAGTTTGAGGAATATGAAATAACTATATATGTAGCTTCTCTATGGCCAGCCCTGAGCAAATTTGAGAACTCTCTGCCCTCCCCTTTCTGTTTCCTTTTCCTGCTCAGGAATGCTCCCTGGAGATAGAAGGAAGTGGGATTACTAAGGATCACAATCCCTTCTAAGAGGTTACCATAACCTTCACAAACATAGCATACTTAGAACAATCAATAAATTTATTTAAATCTTTCTTGAATTTAGCTTTTGAAGTCACAGGCTCCATGATAATTTTGACACTCAATCCTGCCATGTGGCTAACCTGCTATACCTCTCAATGTACATTTATACTCATTGTCTTGTACGATTTTCTCAACAACTCTGGGAGGAGGTAGAGTGAAAGTCATTCTGCTTTTTAAAACATGGGGAACCTGAAAATTCAGAATAATGAAGTGACTTATTAGAGGCAACAAAGATAGAAGTCACAGACAGAGTAAAGTCTTTCAACTTTAGGTCATGTGTCCTAGCACTTTCCTCCCTCCAGAAATTAAATATCTACTGTATAAAGCCAAGTTTCTTGAAAGAGTGAGTGAGATTCAGACAGTCTTAATAAGAAGCAACAAACTCAGAAGTGAACACACATGCATTATGATTAGAGTACAAAGAATAAATAAATTAGTCTGGCTGAAAAAAGGCTTTAAATAGCAAAGCAATAAGTAGATGACTTTGCTAGCTATTCTCTTCTTGGAAAAGAGTCAATAAGCATTTATTAAACACCTACTAAATGCCAGGCACTGTGCTAAATACTTTACAAATATTATCTCATTTGATCCTCACAACAACCCTGGGAAGTAGATATTATTATCCTGATTTTACAATTAAAGAAAATGAAGCAAACTAGATGATTTGATCATAGTCACCCAGCTAGGAAATATCTGACATTGAATTCGAAATTAGGTCTTCTTGACTTGAGACCCTGTGTTCTAACCCTGGTACCACCAAGCAGCCTTGACTCAAGAGTTTAGCTTTTTTTTCTCATAAACAATGGGGAGCCACTGAAAATTTTTGAGCAGAGGAGTAATATGAACATTTGTTCTAAATTTACCATTTTTCAGTTTTCAAAGTAAATTCTCAGATTTAGCATTTTTAGTTTGTTTAATATATCCATGATCATCTCATCCATATCTCTTTATGATTCCATATGTTATAAAATCATAGAGCTGAAGCTAAAAGAGACTTTCAAGGACATCAGGGCCAACAGCATTTTATAGGTAAGGAAACCAAAGCTGTTAGTTATTATAACTGGGCTAAGGTCACACAGCTAGCAAATGTCTGAGGCAGAAACTGGACTCAGATCTTCCTAGCACCAAACCCAGTGCCCCATGTAACAGCCAGCAGCAAAAATATATCTTTTGCAGAGCTCACAATCAAAGGGAAGAGACAACTTGCAAACAAATATGTTCAAATAAGACCTACACAGGACAAATTGGAGATATTCTTCAAGGGAAGATACTGAGATAAAGAAGACTGAGGAAGGGTTTTTGAAGAAGATGAAGCTTTAACTGTACACTGTTCTATATACTCCATATTCCTTCTCAGACATCTGTTTAGACTGGAGAGATTGAGGATTGCAACCATTTCTGAGATTGCTCAATAGATGCCTATCAATAGATGAATTCAGGAGATTTCTCCAGCTTATGCTCCTTGCTTCTTGGCCTAACTTCCCCTTTGTCTAAAAGAACTCCTAATGTTTGTAAATGGGAAAAAAGGCATGCAGGGAGATGGCCCAGGGGGCAGCTACCACCTGGGAGCAGTTTTCAGCCTCTATCCTATAAAACCCCATCAATATTACAGAAAGCCAGAGTGGAGAAAATGTGGAATGAAAGTTGCTGCTGCTGCTGCTGCTTAATGAATAGCTAGCTGAGCAACAGCACATATATTTAATACCACATACGTTTAATTGCTCCTGGCCCAGGAGTGTGTTGGATGTTTGGGGAGTTTTACTGAGATGGTTCTCAGGGAAAATTGAGGGCATGTATATCAAGCAATTTTTGAATTATATCTCTATTAGCATCTGCAAATGTCTCCCAGGGGAACTAGTGAAAACTCTATTATTTGAGCTGTTTAAAACAGGATTGGAGGAAGCAGTAGTGAAAATCCCTCAGGGAACAATAATTATAAACAGCACTTCCATGTAAACAGGTTTTAATGTGTTTTATATATTGAATTCTTGGGAGTGAGAACCTCTGGGCTATCCTGTAAGCATGGTTCTCATAGACACCAGGCCCTGTCTGGAAGCTTTAGGTCATTCTCTCCAGGGCCCTGTGTCCACTGCTTAGCCGGCCATCATAACTTCTGGTGTATTGCCCCTTCTTCTATGAAGACTCTGAGTTATACAAACATGGCCTCTATAGCCCTAATCTGGCCTTCCTCACAGAGTGTATGTTTGTGAAGACTTAGGAGGACTAGTTTATTAGTCAAGAGATCCAGATTGTAGAATCAGATTTGTTGCTAACTAACAAGCTTGATCAAATCACTTCTAAATATGGGTTCTCTATAGGAGAAGAGAATTCATGAAGCTCTAGGTGATTCAAGGAGACTTGGAATCAGAATGCTGAAACTGGAAATGATCTCAGAGGCCCCTCTACAGAGCCTCAGCTCCATCATTTTATATGGGAGAATTCCCCTTGAACCCAGAAAGCTGAGGTGATCTGGAAGGGACTTTTCTAGAGAATTTTGGATGGTTAACTCAAAAGCTTGAAGTTAGAGCCAAATATCTGGAGAATAACCATTGGAAATCTTAGAAAAGTTGGTGTCCAAGTTTGGGGAAGGGAACTTTAGGTTGGTAAAAGATGAAGCCTGAATGCCTGTTGTCTAGAATTTTTACGCTTTTGTTGTTGCTATTCAGATGTTTTTCAATTGTATATAACTTTTCATGACCCCACTTGGGGTTTGCCATTTCCTTCTTTAGTTCATTTTATAGATGAGGAAACTGAAGCAAATAGGGTTATAAAAGATTTGTTTAAGTCACATAATTAAGTGTCTGAGGTCATATTTGAATTTAGGTCTTTCTGACTCCAAATCCAGCATTGTATCCACTGTGCCATCTAGCTGCCTCAAGAACCCAGAAGTCGATTTTAGATAGTATTTGTACCAGAGGTGTATTAGTAAATATTTCACAATAATAGGCTTAGGTGGATGGCGGTAGAAATATAAATTTGATAGCTTTCTAAATTTAATCTGCATTAACATTTTACCTATCACTTTCTAAAATCTAGATTAGAGGTGTCAAAAAGCCAGGTTATCCTGAAAAACTCCTAAATTCACTGATTAAAATGGGTTTGGGAATTGTTTACAAAAATGAACTTTTTTTAAAAAATACAAAGCAACATAGATAACGGTGTGCAGACTTCAGGGATCAGTTTCTATTTGAGTTTGACACCATCCTTCTAGACAATCAACAAAACAACAAGTCAAGCCCTGATTTGTCACTTCGCTGATTTCCAAGATGTAAATTCTCAAATTTGATGATTGGCTCTCTTGGGGCTAATTTTGACTCCTTTTTTTCTTACTTTCTAACCAAGTCATACATTCTTCCTTTACAATAATGCTCACAATCCTTCCTTCTTTTCCATTCTACTGAAAGGCAATATGCCAAGAGAAGTGAAGTCTGAAGTCAGGAAGACCTGGACACATATCCTGTCTTACATACTATCCAGTTGTGGGACAGCTGATCCTACATCTGAAAAAAAGTCATCTACCTGAGAGCCAGTGTGGCTTCAGAAGGGGCCAAGGTGAATTATGTCAAAATGTGGTTGCCCAGAGAAGTTCATCAGTATTTCATGATGGTATGCTTGCCCAGGTTCTGGACAATGGATGATGCTCTCAAGCTTTCCCAGTCACCAATGGAGTGACAAGGCTGGGTGCTTGCTCCCATGCTTTTTAGCTTGATGTTTTCAGCATGAAAACATGATAATGGGCTGGCCACATGAATGCCAAACATACCTGCCAAAAAGATCGTTTTATTGAGAACTCACACAGGGCAAGTGCTTACAAGGTGAACAAGAGAAGTGATGCAAGGACACTCTTAAAGTCTCTCTTAACTAAGAATTAATTGTATGACCTGGGAGACCAGCATGGTGTACTCTCATCAGAGAAGGTGCTGTGCTCTATGAGCAAAGCAGAATTGAATTAGATCAGAAGAAATGTGAGATGCACAAAGTTAGAGACTACTTATGTCTAAACTGTGGCAGAACATTCAGAGCTTGTATTGGTCTAATCAGCTACAGCTGGGCACTTTGTAAATCAACTCTAATATGATGATGTCATTTTGGATCTCTTTGAGAATGAAAAACAATCATAACCATAGACTCTTGGAACATCACTTAACCTTTCTGAAGTTGAGCTTCCTCATCTCTAACTAGGCTAGGTGATATTTAATGTCCCTCAGAGCTTTAAAATCTTATCATTCTATTAAAATGCTCCTTCCAGTATATTATGCTACATCACTTTGAATTATTTTTTCATGTGTGTGTGCCTCATGTTCTTAACTAGATTGTAAATAAGCTGAGGAAACAATAACAATAACTATCATTTCTACAATGCTAAAACTGTGGTTTGTGATCCCATGTAGAGTCTTGTTGCTGAATGTGAGGATCATAAAGTTATGACTTATTTCAAGCAAATATTTGATTTTATACCTATTTTATATATCTATGTAACCAGGATCATGCAAAAATTTCTTTGGAGAAAAAAAGGCCTTGAATGGAAAAAGTTTAGGAAGTCCTGATTTAAGGTAGTAATGTCAAATAGGAATGGATTCCTGCAGGTTTCCTACTGATTCAGAAAATCACAAATAGACATTATCTATATTGTATTGCATTTTTATTTATTTTATCAAACATTTCCTAATTACATTGTAATTTAGTTTGGCTACACTGGTGAGTTTTACTCTCTTCCTTCACAATCACCATAAGATAGGACTGAGAAGTTGAGGCTCAGAGAGGCTTGTCCATCTCTTGTCAATGATGGCATTGCTATACATAAGTCTCTCATTCTTTCAGGCACCTCACTAGATGTAATGTCTCTGTGTCCCCTGTGGTACAGTACTTTGCATCTAATTCTTTCTAAATTAGTCAGTAACTATTTTAAATCTTTACTAGGACAGATGATTGCCTTGACCTGAGTTTGTACCCTCTTTCAAAACCCACTAAAAATTGTGTGCACACATGTAACTTCACTTAGACTCCAAACCTCAATTTCATCCTTTGTAAAATGGGGATAATGAGAGAATGAACATAAAATGCTTAGTAAACCTTAAAGCACTGTATGAACATTAATTATCACCATTATTATTATTAATAGAGACAATAATAATTACTTATTAGTGAGGATTACTTTCTTTCCTCTTTGTCCCCCAAGATACTGAATGGCATCATAGGGTAAGAGATACTTTTAACGTTGACTTTTTTGAAGGGAAAAGGGATAACTATACTTTGTAGGAATAAGGCAAAAACCTTTAATAACCTAAGCACACAGACTTTAATCAGAATGTACAAAACTCAAGAGATCTCAGAGGTCAGGAGTATGACCTAGTAAATAAAGGTAAATAAAGTTTAATTTGTCAAACATTTATAAAGTGCCTACTATAAGCTATGTCCTATGCTAGATTATAAGGAGATATAAGATGTGATTCCTGCCCTCATAGAGTTTTATGGTCATGTAGTGAGGATAAATCCACACACAAAGAACTAGAACTCAAAATCAAATTTGGTAAGTGCATAAGAGAGAGGTGCTAAGTGAGGTACAAAAAAAGATGATGATAATCTCTTGAACCCTTGGAAAGACAGTCTGAAAGGTAGCCCACAATAAGATAAAGATTATAGAAACAAGAGTCCTGCATAAAAAAGCCAACTTGGCCTGCCCCCTTTACTTTAGAAGCTTAAGAACACTGAACCAGAAATTATGGTATATGAATTCTATGGAATATTATTGTTCTGTAAGAAATGACCAGCAGGATGAATACAGAGAGGATTGGAGAGATTTACATGAACTGATGCTGAGTGAAAATGAGCAGAACCAGGAGATCATTTTACACTTCAACAACAATACTGTAAGAGGATATATTCTGATGGAAATGGATATCTTTAACAAAGAGAGGATCTAATTCAGTTCTAATTGATGGACGAATCAGCTACTCCCAGAGAAGGAACACTGGGAGATGAGTGTAAACTGCATTTTTGTTTTTCTTCCCCAGTTCTTCTGAATTGGAATCTGTGCAACAAGAAATTCGGTTCTGCACATATATATTGTATCTAGGATATACTATAACACATTTAACGTGTATGGGACTGCCTGCCATCTAGGGGAGGGGGTGGAGGGAAGGAGAGAAAATTCAGGATAGATGTGAGTGCAAGGGATAATGTTGTAAAAAATTACCCAAGCATATGTACTGTCAAAAAAAGTTTTAATTATAAAATTAATTTTAAAAAGAACATTGAATCAGATCTTCTTTATTGATTGATTCATTACTTACTTGAGCACATGGATACATGGGAAGAGCCAGATGTTTAAACCAAACTAGGAAACAAAGACTTCAATCTCAGATTATTATATTTTAGAGAATGCTTTGTACTCCATTCATTTAAAAGAAAAAGGCTTGATTTGCAATACAATGAATTCCAATGGAAATTTTCCCCCTGGTTTTGTAGTAAAGGGAAAGTAATAGGGAGAGGTTCTAAATTTTCTATGTTATTGCTTAGAAGCAACTGCTTAATCCCATACTTAAAATCCTGAGTGCTTTACTGCATTACAATATAAAAGAATTTGATTTTTGCATTGAGACAATAATCTTTTGTCATATAAGGCAGTAAACTTCAAATGCATATATGACCTATAATGAAAGATCACGTTATTGAAAAAGAAATCAAATATTGGTGCACAGGAGGGATTGAAGCATAACTATTTGGGTGGAATTTTTTTTAATTAAACAAAAGATAGAGATTATCACAAGATAAGATGGAAAAATTTATTTTACACAAAATTGAAAGGCTTCTGCATTAACAGAATCAATGCAGCTAGAATTAAAAGAGGAACAATTAATTGGGAAAATTTGTGCTGCAGATATCTAAGAACCAGAGGGAATCTATTACAAATATGTAAGAACAAGATTTATTCCCCAATGGAATACATAGTCAAGGAAATATAAAGGAAGTTTTTGAAAGAAGAAATGCACATTTGGAATTATGTGAATTGTGCATATATACCCTTTGATTCAGCATTGTCTCTACTAGGTCTGTATCCCAAGAGATCATAAAAAAGGAAAATGACCCACATGTGCAAAAATGCTTGCAGCAACACTTTTTTTTGTAGTGGCAAAAAACTGGAACCTTAGTGATTGCCCATCAATTGGGGAGTAGCTGAATAAGTTATGGCATGTGAATGTCATGGAATATTATTGTTCTATCAAAAACAATCAGCAGGATGATTTCAGAAAGGCCTAAAAAGATGCTACATGAACTGATGTTAAGTGAAGTGAGTAGAAACAAGAAAACATTGTACACAGCAACAAGATGATGTGATGATGGATGTGTGTCTCTTCAACAATGAGGTGATTCAAGCCAATTCCAATAGACTTGTGATGGAGGAAGCCATCTCTGCATCCAGAAAGAGGGCTCTGGGGACTGACTATGGATCACAACATATTATTTTCACCTTTGTTGTTGTTTGTTTGCTTGTTTTTATCACTCTTATTTTCCCCCCTTTTGATCTGATTTTTATTGTGCAGCATGACAAATGTAGAAATGTTTAGAAGAATTGTACATGTTTAACCTATATTGGATTACTTACTGCTTAGGGGAGGAAATTTGGGGGGAGGGGAGGGAACAAAGTTTTGGAGCAAGGGGTTTTGTAGAGTGGATATTGAGAACTATCTTTGCATGTATTTTGAAAATAAAAAAAAAACTATTATTAAAATTTTTAAAAGAAGAAAAAAGAAATGCAAGATAGCAAAAACGTTTTGAAAGAATAACAAAAAAACTATTAGAAAAATACAAATTAAAATAAATTAAATTTTATCTCATACCTATCTGAATAGCAAAAATGACAAAAGGCAAAAATGTAAATGATGAAGGTAATTTCTTACATTGATGCAGCTATGGATGGATCAAGACATTTCATAAAACAGGAATTATACTTAAAAAAATGTGACATAGTAATACCACTTAGATATTCATTCTAAGAATCTCAAAGACAAAAGAAAATGTGACAAATGTTTTAAAAATATTCATGTTAGAACTTTTAAAAGAAGCAAAGAACCAGAAACAAAGTGAATTCTAATCAATTGTAGAAGTTGTGACAGATGAAGGGAATGGGATATTATTATGGTTTAAGAAATGACAATCATGAATTCAGAGAAATTACATTAAGTGGTGCATAGTCAAGTAAATAAAAACAAGAGAATATTTAAAGATTTAGATATATAGATATAAAGATTTAAAGATTATAATCATTTACAGGAAAATAATATTCTTAAAATTTCAGAATTCTGATCAAAGGAGGCATATATCTTCCTACGTGGCTAATGTGTTGTTTTCTTTTGCAAGACCGTACTCTTCTTTTGTAAGAAGGAGCGACAGCTCTTGGGTAGAATGAAGTCAGCTATTATCAAACAGAACTCTTTTAAAGTTTACAAAGCACTTTACATATTATCTCATTTGGTGAAATCATTTACATCATTTATATTTATGTCTCCCTTTATATTATTTTTGATGAAATAAATGATGTAGGATGGACCGTATGCTAATTCTGGGGATGAGGATAATAAAATGAAAACAAAGCTCAGGGAGCCTGGCAACTATTTTCTTAAATGATGAGACTTTGACAGGAGGCTGCGTGTCTGAGTGGTAGAATTATGTGGTGAGTGGTAAAGGAGCAGAGCCAGAGATCTGGCCAGATCAGAACTGCTAGCAGCAAGGAGAGTGACGAGGGGACAAGTCAACATCTGGATTCAGATTTCTGACTGGAAGCTGTGCTCAGTGAGGAGTCAGAGACAAGCCATTACTGCGTTTCATGAGCTTGCTAGAGTGCGTGGACCTGACCTTCTTTGATGCAGTATTTGGGACTGTGTTATGGGACATTTGTTAGTTCCTGGTGGGAGAGGCTGAAAAGGATTCTAAGTTAAGAATTCTGTTTGGGAGGAGCTGCAAGGACATAGTTTGCATAGCCGTTATTCTAATACAGTTTTATTCCTCTTGTTCAATGGGTAAGAAGAATAAAGGGACTCTGCAGTTAAGTTGTCATAGTGTCATCACTCCTATTATTGTTATGTCTTTGCTATTAGATTGAAATACAGTACAAAGGTACAACTTTGGAGTTTTCCTAGAAGTAGGAGCCAAGTCAAGAATTTAATAGCATAGATCTATGCAGACCACACTTCTAGATTAAAGTGATGAACATTGCAGCCCACCAGAAGGGCTGGGTCTGAGTTAGCAGTCCTCTGAGGACCACAGAGAGTTGGATGTTTTCCCTGAGCACTCCTCATTGTTTGGTCATGCACATAGCCACATGGGGAAACATGGCACGTCCCAGTTCTTACTTCTTAATGTTAAATCTGGTCAGGTTCTGGTTTGCAGCATCTCCTAGTGGGTTCAACTATGAATATTAAGTGAAGCCATGAAAAGGAAAAGGAATTTCAGTGGAGAAAGGGTAAGGAAACCTCATCAGTTTTATCTTGGTGATTGATGGTGGCGAATATTTGGACTGGCTATAAGTATGTGAGCCTCAGCATACATTTTAAAATTATTATCTGGAAGACTTTCATCCTCACCGTGTACTGCTTCCCCTGGCCACTGCCTAGGGCTCCTGGTCACAGTGGTCCAGAGCCCACCAAAATTCTGTGCCTAGGGGGATTGCCTTGTTCACTGTATCTAGGAAAGGCTTAGACAAGCAATTAAGGTTGCTATAGCTCATTTTTCTTCCAGTCTTTAAGGCAACAAAGGTAGAAACATTATTCTTTTTTTCCAATTATGTCTAGGTGCATTCAAAACTTCAATCCTGCTATACACACTTGTAGACTCAATAGCTCATGAATGAAGATGTATTTGAAGATAGATGAATTTATTATAAGCACATAGATTATGGAAATGAAGATAAGCTATTCAGATAGTGAGAATGTAAGAATTCTCAGCAGGGCAAGGGAAGATTAAAAGCATTCTACTCCACAGTTGTTCTTATCTACTGTGGTGGCTAGATGACAAGAGACAATGGAATATGTGTAAAAGACACAGAGGCACAAAATCTGTGCAAAAAGTGACTTGAGAGCTCATCAAACCATACCCGAACAGGAATCCTCTTCACAGCATCCCTAACCTTGTAATGAAGGCAGCAGATAGCGGTCAAAAAACATCTATTAATCTCTAAGTAGCTGCCAGCCACTGTTCTTGTAAACAAAGAAAGGCAAAAACCAACCAACCAACCAAAAAACACACCCTTCCATTCTCTGAAGTCGCTCACTGTCAAGTAAGAGAGACAACATGCAACAACTGTGTGCAAACAATATGTATGCTATATAGGGCAAATTGGAGATATTCTCAGAGGGAAGGCATGAAGAATAAGAAAGACTAGGAAAGAAAGCTTGAAGAAGCTGGAATTGTAACGAGACCTGAAGGAAGCCAGAGAAGCCGGGAAGCAAAGAGTTCCAGGTCAAGTTAGCAGATACTCTAGGGAGGTGGAGGATCCATTTGAGGGTCATCACAGAGGCCAATGTCACTGGATGGCTGAGTATGTAGGGTGGGTGTGAGAGGTGTGAGAAGACTAGAAAAGTAGGAAGGGTCAGGTTTTATGATTATGTAGGGCTTTAACAGCCTAACAAAAGATTTTATATTTATTCCTGGAAGGGACTAGGGAATAGGGAGGGATTAGAGTTTATTAAATGGAAGGTGGGTGGAGAGGTGATTAGTCAGACTTGTGCTTTAGGATAGAGTACTGGAATATCAATACTATGTATCCCAAAGAGATCATAAAAATAGAAAATGACCCACATGTACAAAAATGTTTATAGCAGCTTTCTTTGTGGAGGCAAAGAATTGGAAATGGAGGGATGCCCAGCAATTCGGCAATGATGGAACAAATTGTGTACGTGAATACAATGGAATACTATTGTGCTACAAAAAAATGATAAACAAGTAGATTTCAGAAAAAACCTGGAAAGACTTACATGAACTGATGCTGAGTGAAGTGAGCAGAACCAGGAGAACATTGTACACAGGAACAACAAGATTACACAATGACCAACTCTGATAGACTTTGTTCTTCTCAGCAATACAAAGATCTAAGGCAATTTTTTGGATAAAGCTTTTTATTTTCAAAAATTTAGCTATGTAAAGTGCTTTATGAAATTTAAAGTGTTACATAAAAATAGCTGTTATTATTGTTGTTGTTATCATTGCTAAAGAAACCCCTATAGCTGGATTCAGCCTATTCTACTTGTTGGCAGCTCTCATCATTAAATAGATATTCATTCTATCCCATTCATTCTTCTAGTTTTGTCCTTTGGGACCAACTGGAATGAGCTTAGTCCACTTTTCAACATGACAAATTCTTTCAAATACTTGAAAGACACATAGTCTGCTCCTCTTCAGGATACATATTTATACTATTCTTGCATGGTACGGTATAAAGCCCATCATTGGAGGATGAGAAGGGACCTATGATTTCATTGCTGTAGGTAACATCAAAGGAGGCATAAGTTTTGTTTTATTTTGTTTTGTTTTATTTTTGGCAAGGCAATTGGGATTAAATGCTTTGTCTAGGCTGACACAGCTATTAAGTGTTTGAGGCTGGATTTGAACTCAGGTTTTCTTGACCCTGGGGCTGGTGCTCTCTCCACTGTCCCACCCAGCTGCCCTAGAGAAATAACTTTTGACCAAGGCAGAATGGCATCTGCAATTTATAATCTTGGATTGCAGCCTGGGAGCCCTCCAAGATTAAGTGACTTGACCAGGCTCACACAACCAGTGTCAGGTCTTCTTGGCTCCCAGGCTAGCTTTTTACCCTGAGAATATGATGCTCCCTTTTAAAATGCTTTTTAAAATGTGTCACTGAGGACTGAACACAATATATTGGTGGTATTGTAACATTGGGAAAAGAAAAATAAAGAATTAAGACACAGATTTATCACTGCCGATATCTTTGAAGATCAGGACCAGAATTGTTCGTTGTTATTGTTGTTGTGTCTGAAGGAGTGACCCCATTTGGGGGTTTTCTTGGCAGAGATCCTGGAGTGGCTGCTCATTTTCTTCTCTGGCCCATTTTACTGGTGGGGAAACTGAGGCAAATAGAGTTAAGGGACTTAACCAGGATCACACATCCAGGAAGTGTCTGAGGCTAGATTTGAACTCAGATCTTCCTGAAAGCAGGCCTGGTGCTCTCTCCACTGTGCCACCCAGCTGTCCCAGAATCAACACTGTTTAAACCAAATTGAATTGACTGAACTCTGTTTTTGATCCTTCTCTTCTTGTAGATTCTTTCTGTACTTTATTCCTTCAGATAGTGCTTTAGACATGGTTATGTTTACACATGCTTATATTATTCCATTTGATCCTCAAGAGAGTTCTGGAGGCCCATTTTATAGATGAAGGAAGAAAGGGAGAGAAAGGTCATATGATTTGTTCAGGGTCACATGAGTAGCAAGTGACCGAGGAAGGATATGAATTTGGGCTTTCTTGACTCGAAGTCTAGCACTCTACTCACCCTGCCCCCTACCTGGATAAAAAGGCTGGCCCAAGCTATTGTGTTAATGACTCCACAAGGCTCCAACCATAACTTTTCCTAGATAAAAGTAGCATTATATCAAGTGTTCTTATGGTTTTACTGAAAGCAGTAAGTAAGGTCTTTTTAGTATGACCAAAGGGGAAGATGAATGGGGAAAGGTAACAAAGAATTAGGGGAAAGGAAGAGCAAAATCCCAGGGGTGTTTGGATCTAGTTGATCCCATTTCCTGCCTGAAGACCTGTGCCCTCATTCCTGCTGCTGGTGATGGGAGAGAGGGGAGAGAGGTCACTGACTCCAGCCTGAGACTTAAAAAAAATCTGTCCTCTATGTAGCTATCCATCCATCCATCATCCATCTATCATCTATCTCTCCATCCATCCATCCATCCATCACCCATATATCATCCATCTATCTATCTATCTATCTATCTATCTATCTATCTATCTATCTATCTATCTATCTATCTATCCATCTATCCATCTATCCCACAGAAGGAGCAGCTAGGTAGCACAATGGATTGAGCACCATTCTTGGAGTAGGAATACCTGAGTTCAAATTCTGAACTTAAAGAATTACTGTGTGACCCTAGAAAAGTCACTTAACCCTGATTGCCTCTCCCCACCAAAAAAAAAATATCATGGAGAATGATTAGGAGTTTAGCTATAAATTCTGCTGTCTCTTTCCCACCTGGAGAACATGTTTTTGCTTTTTGATGTATGACCAGTCCTGGCACATAGTAAGCCCTGAATTAATGCTCGTTAATTGGCAAGTGTTTTGTGTATGGAGGGGAGGATAAAACATCAGGGTAGACTCTGTCTGCAGGGACTGTTTGAGGGATGGGTGGGGAGAGTTAAGGGACATGGCAGGTGGCTCACAGAGGAGAAGTTCCTGTATATTGTAACCCAGCACAAGTGTCTCAGGTGAGATTCAACCCTCTGCTTCAGAACGTGCCAGCTGCCACTGCTCCAGCCAGTCACAGCCTTTGCAATCACCGGCTGCTTTGGCTACTATGTCCATGAAGAAGTGATCACTTACTTTATAAGCAGACCTCTGATAGTAAAGTCTGTGTCTCTTGCATGCAAAGACACCAAGAAGAAAAATTAAGCCTCCAATTAACTCTCCAGATGTTCTCCCCCTCCAGCTGTTAATGGTGTGCATGACAGTCAAAATTAAAGGTCACATTGTCTGAGAATGAAGTATGTAATATAAAACCAAGAAAGTGAGTTTCTTCAACTTCAGGCCAGATACAGATGTTGACTCTTTCTTAGGGATATACAGAATTCTATATAATGTGAAATCCAAGACAGGCAATTTAGTTGTTCTTCTAAAAGAACCCAAGCTAGCTCAGGGATGTCAACGGGATGACTTATTGTCCTCCAGTGACTTATTAATGATCTTCTGAGCTAAAGTAGGTCAAAATAGGTCCCAGGTACACAGTGCATATCACTGGGACATAAGAAGCTTTATATAATAGATATACTAGTTAAAAATATCATTAAAATGTTAAAATATGAAAAAGGGTAACCATGTGTATCAGTACATATCATCATCATAATAATAATTATAATACCTAGCATTCACTACTGTGTGTAACCAATACTGTAGTAACTGCTTTATAAGTGTTATTTTATTTGATCTTCATTTGTAGTAGATATGGTAATTATCCCCATTTTACAGTGGAGAAAACTGAGGCAAATAGAATTTAACTGACTAGTTCAGGATCACACAACTAGTAAATATCTGAGGCTGGATTTAACTTTGGATTTTCCTGACTTGAGGTCTAAAACTATCCACAGCATCATCTAGCAGTATGTATATTCAGTCGTTTTTCAGTTGTATCTTACTCTTTGTGACCCCACTTGGTCTTTTCTTGGCAGAGATACTATAGCGGTTTATAACTTTCTTGTCAGGTTCATTTTATAGATGAGGAAACTGAGGCAAACTGAGTTAACTGACCATAACTCAGACCAGATTTGAATTCAGGAAGATGGATCTTCCTGAGTCCAAGCCCAACCAAGCCACCTAGTTGCCCATTTAGCAGTATGGTATATTACAAATAAAATTTGGGGCAGGAGTAAAGTGAAGCGTCTAAAGCAGTTTTGTTGTATTGGGCTGCTAATTGAAAAACAAAACATGATTGCATTACCAAGATAAAGTACGAATGTACAATTGCCTTGTCTTACTAATACTCCAGCTTTGCTTTGGTTAGGAAACCTACAGCAGGATACCTTTAGCTGAAAACCCACAGTAGTAATTAGGTAACCATGCTCTAAAAAAAACCCAGATTCTAACTCTGGGAAATGAAGTTAGAAACACCTTGTGTGCAAATGAGTTCCAGATCAATTCCCAAATCCGTAGGTTCTTATTTTATGAGTTGTTTCTCTGAATAAATCAGAAAATGTGTCCCTGAGGATTGGTAGAGTCATTCAGACTAAGCTTTGAATCGTGGTCCCTTTCATACACATGAGATAGTAAAGCACTGAATCCTGTTCAAAAGCAAACTTAGAAACTGAGGGCAATAAAGGAAGTGATTCATTTCAAAGTTGGAATGGATAATAGAGATCATCGAATTCAACTATTCACTTAGGAAGATATTGCCTGGAGGGGCAGGGTGAGTTTGTCCTAAGTCAGAAAGCTTTGTAAGTGGCAAAGTCATCTGGGTCTGGAATCTTGCTCTTTTGACTCACACATACACCTACAAAATTTTTCTTCATAATGTTTTTTCATGTTAGGCTTGTTTATTATAGAAAATTTCCTTATGTTTTCTAGCAGTAGGGAAAAGGTTCCTTTCCTCACTGGGTCAGTAGCTAGCTAACATAAACCTAAACAACTCATTTTTTACCTTTGACTGGATCTTTGTTGGTAACTCAGATAAAGTGTTTCTGGGAACATTTCTCATTATTCTGTGTCTCTGGGGAAAAATTGTTTTTACACATGTAGTGAACCTATGGTGAATGATACAGTTATTCAGCTATTTCTCCATGTAGTTCATTAATATAGGAATCATTCTAGATGCCTAAAAATTTGGCCATCAAAAATATATTTACAGAAAATTATGCAGCAATGAATTGCCCTATACCTGGAAAAAAGAAAGGTGCTTAAAAATGTTTTTATTCCCCAAATCCCTTAATTAAGTCTTTCAGTTCAATTGCCCTAGTTTTTCTAATCCCCACCTAGTTTCCCTGGGTTTATGGTCATAAATCATCTCAATGGATGGGAGGCTGGAAGTAGAAATTAGTGGAAGTCAGTCAGGGAGTGTCATATTGGAAGGCAAAGAGGAAAATATATATATATAGATATAGATATAGATATATACATATATATATATGTATATATATATTTTTAAGTCAACCCTTAAAGAAGAGATTAGCTGAAAACATGTATTTTCTAAAACTTACTGCTCTTCATAGACAATCCTGTCAGAAAGACAATTGTCACTCATTTAGTGGGTACAGCAATCAATAAATAATCAGATGAGATAAAATACACTTAAAACTCCTGCTTCCTGATTCCTGCCTCCTTTTGGAAGAATGATAGTATTTTAGTCTCACATAAAGCTTGTTTCATCACCACCACCTCTTCTCACCCCTCCAATTCCCACCCATATTTAACAAGCATTAAAAAGACAGGGGTACATTCTTCTGTCTGCTGGAAAGAAAATATCTCAGTCTTCCCCAAACCCAGGGCACTTAACACACACACACACACACACACACACACACTCATAGCAAGCAACAACTGAAACCACATTCACAAAGAAAAAAAAATGCAAACTTATCAGTTGCTTACCATCGGACCAGTCAATTAGGCCAAGGTAGTGTAAAAGTTTCAAAGAAGAACACACTATCACCACAATCCCTAATGTCTGAAGTCCCTCTGATTCGCCTTCACTCCACATGCTCACAGATATCCGCTGGCACAAGAACAAAATAACTAGCAAACATCTAAAGCTATAGAACAATCAGATCAAAGCTCCCTATACACCAGTCCAATAACTGAATGGCCCGTTTTCCCTTCCTGCCTCTTTCCTCCTCATACTCCCTCTCTTCTCATTTCCCTCCCTCCCTCTCTCTCTTCACTCCTCCCTGCTCCCTCTCCCCTTCCTTCTAGCAAGCAATCTCAGCACTTAATAGCAATCTTTGCTCCCCCCCCCTTTCTTTTCTTTCTTTCCTCAGGGCAGTTCCACTGAAGTTTTGTTTTTGTTTTTCAACAAGCTTCATGAACAACTGCCAAATTCAGAGACATTTCACACCATTTCTAAACTGGGACTCAGAGCAATTTTCTCATTGTTTGGTCATTTTCAGAGAAATCATATTTGTTGTCAGAACACAGAGATTTCCTGCTCTTGGTCTTTGGGGAGCTGGAGGGATAAAATCCTTTGAAAAAGAACATGTCATGCTTGTTTGTACCACCTTTTTTCATGACATTCTGCTGAGCAGATTTTTCAGGTGGAAGTATCCCCTTATTTTTATGACTCAGTGCCTTCTTGGAAACCATATCCTAAGGCAGATTACTCCAAAAATGAACTGAGCAGCAGCTGTGGCTTTTGTCTGTTGTAATAACCTGGAATTAATATTATTGCTATATTGAAAATGGTGGATTGATCAAGGGGTCATGGAAAGCCAGTTCTAGGTGCTTGTTAGGTAATATCTAAAGAGGGAGGTGATAAGAAGCAAAGATTTGCCTAAGTTTTCAAAACTGGGAACCAGAAGAGTGAATCTGATAATAGTATTTGAGCTCTGGGATCTGTGGGAAATGGAGCATTTTTATATAATGAAAGTATATGGAGGGTCTCTTCCTGAGGACTTGGAGCACTTTCTCAGCTGTGGGAAAAGATAAGACGGACTCTGCATGCACGCTGATCTAACCTTGGTAAAACTGTGAAGTAGGGAAGTTGGTCTTCCTGCTTTTTCATATTCTTTGTTCTACTTTAGGACCCAGTTCATATTCGCCTAGGTGTCAGGAGACTTGGGTTTTAGGCATCGTATTATTACTAACTAGACATGCAATACTTGGGCAAGTCCTTTTACCTCTTGATCTCAGTTTTCTTGATTACTAAAAGAAGGGTTCAGAAATTTGATTTCGGAATTTCAGAAATTTGAAGGTCCCTTAGAAATTTGATTATGATCCTAGTCAATCTGCTAATCGAATTCATGCTAAGGTGCCATTGATAATATCATTCTTTTGGGGGATGTTTTTAGTTTAAAAGAAAATTCTTCTAGAATTCGTGTTTAGCTGGAAGCAATGGATCCCTAATGATAGAATTTCAGTGCTAATATATCTTAATGGAATAATAATTTGAGCCAGGTGGTTTTTCTGATCCTTCATATCACAGTAATTAACTCTGATCATCTGAGATCATCTCAGAGAAGCAACTATAGGAAATTAGATTTAGAGACAGGAGGGCCCTTAGAGATCAATTAGTCCAACCCTCTCTTACAGGAATGGAAACTGAGGCCAAGAGAAGTAAAATGCAGTTTCCAAAGTTATTAAGTAGCAGAATTTGGATTTGAATCCAAAGTTATCTGATTCTAATGCAGTTTCAAATTTTGCCTCTTGGACTAACTAATTTTGTGATCTTGGAAAAAATCATTTGACATTTCTGATGTCCCAGCTTCCTCATTTCACAGAGTTGTAGCAAAGAGCAGCTAGGAATATATGTGCTATATGGAAAGTTATTACTATCTGCACAAGCCAGGGCTCACACATAAGAACAAGGGACATCCCAACTGAAGAGCTGACCCCAACAGAGTGATGTTATTTTGGTATTCTTTGAGTATGAAGGACAACAAATATGCATATATATGTGTATATATACACATATATATGCATATATATGCACTCACACATATGTGTGTCCATATGTGCATATATTGCTCAGGGTTCTATCTGCTTTCCCCACACTGAAACACCTGCTAGAATCCTTGTTCTAGAGGTGTAGTTGTTTTTTTTTTCCCTTAAGAGACACTTTCTGAATTTCTGGAATTAGCCCACAAAAAAGTTTGGAGTCAGGAAGACTCACATTCTTAAATTTGGTCTCTTACTAGTTATATGATTGCAGGAAAGTTATTTAACCTTGTCTGCCTCAGTTTACTAATCTGCAAAATGAGTTGGAAAAGGAAATAGCAAACCACTTCAATATCTTTGCCAAGAAAACCCCAAATGGAATAATGAAAAGCCAGATGTGACAATATTAAGAATACATTGCTTTCATCTAACCAGTGAAGCAACAAAGCAATGAGTGCAAAATGAATATCATCTCAAGATAGTTCAATCAAAAACATTAAAAAGGGAAAACAAAACCCCATATTTGGGACAACGATTAGATTTTCAGTTCTGTACAAGATATTAAGGCAAGAATTATTATCAGAACTTTCCAGCTATTCTCAAAAAGCAATATGATAATATTAGGGTAATAATAAAAATGGAATACCTGTTGAAATAACAAGCCAGTGCTAAATTGATTGTAGTGTCTTTGTCTACTCTGTTTATTCATTAAAGTGAACTAGGTGGAGCAAAGGAGATAGAGCTGAACTGGGAGTTATTGAGACCTGACTTCAAAACAGACTTTGGATAAAAAGTTTAACCTCTTTTTCCTCATCTCTAAAGAGGGATAATAATAGCACACATCCTTTATAGAGATTTTGCAAGGCTCAAATGAGATAATAAAATTAATATACCTTACAAACCTTAAAGCACTATATAAATGTTAGCTATTACTATTATTATCAATTCAATAATCATTAAAGATTCTATTCCTCATCACATCTCTCTTGGGTCTTTCTGGTGAATGGTCACATTCTAAATTTGACCAATATTGGCAGCATCCTCACAAGGGTTATCCCAGGCTGCACAAATGGTTTGCAGTTTGAGATTTAGGCAGCTGAATAATGACAACTTTTGCCAAACCACAACATGCAGAGGTCACTTTGCATTTATGGACTCTGGAGGCAGAGGGGTGGATGGGCACTAGACAATGAATGGGAAATTGTGTTTGACTTATCGAGACTGAAAGAGATTGATTCTTTCCCTACCACAGAAACAGAAAAAGTTGTTTTGACAACCAGATGGAGTCTGTAGACATTGGAGGGCAGGGCAATATCATTCAAAAGGTGAAATAGAAAGTTTGCAAGGTGAATTTAGTTCATTTCTATCTAAATTCTTCACTTTTATGGTTTAACCAAGCCACATCTGTGGTCTCAGGTAGATATTTACTTTTGATTACTGGAATGCTTACAACTGATGGACCTCAAGCATGATACAGGATATTTGGGTAATAAAATCTAGCATTTATATAATTCTTTAAGGTTTACATGCATAATTCATATCTTTGCTTATAAAGTTATTGTTTTTTGCTTCCCTTATACTAAATTGTCCTTCACTTCTGATTATTTACATTCCCAATCTGTGGTTTCTCTTTTGTTTTTTCCAGTGAGACTTGCCATTGAAAATACTAATTTTTCTCTTTTCTCCAATTTTTTTTTACTTTGTGGCCATAAGTTCTACTCTGATTTCTCTTTTGAACCATACAATAATAACACATTGTTGTTATTCCATGCTCTTCTCCCATTCCACACAGTCCTCTGTCTTATCAAATGTTAGATCATTTTCCTTTTTTTTTTCCTCAGTATTTATCCATGGATACCCAAACTTGTTTACTAGATCTGGAGGAAATATTTCCTTCTGTTTTTACTGTTTTCCCTAACTGCTTATTTTCAAAGTCTTGAATTATCTTTCTGGGTTCTCTATTTCAATATTTTCCCTCCTATTCTCTTCTGACTCTGTTTCCTTCTGATGTGGTTTCCTTTGGAGGCTGGGTTTTAAAATAATTCAACCTCAACCTATGCTAGGTAATTCATAGTTCACCTGAGTGACTCTGCCCTGAGATTTTTGGGTGCTCAGAATTTACCCCAACTGGACATTGTGCTCTTTCCTTCAGGTTTAGTGGAATACTGTGTTACCTACTATACAGGGTTTACTGTCCTCATGTCCTGCCTCACTCCTTCTGTTTCTTAGTTCATTGATCCATAACTAGAAGTTCAGAAAATTGCTGCAATGGTTATATGGACTACCTATCCAAGAATGGCAGTTCAGAGTTTTGCCACACTGATTATAGGGTTGTAGTCTTTATCAGGCTTTTGTCTTTGAGGGGCTCTGGTCATGCTAGCCATTAGTTTCCACCAAGGGAAAGTCCTATACATGAAGCTGAGGTCTCTATAGCACTAAAAAAAGGGAGAGGAGCCTGAGGTGTCATGGTGGGTTTTGTTGTAAGCCTGTGTTGGGTCCTTGGGCATGCTAATGCAGTCTTGCTTCTGGTAGCTTGGGAGGTGGAGGAGGGCTGTGAATAAGTTCAGAATCAGTAAGAATCAACTTATTTGTTCCTTTTTTTTAATCTCCTTTTGAATTCTGGATGTTCTAAAACCTAGACCATGGAGATAAGTGATGCTATTTTATTTTTGGTTCATAATTTCTGTTTTGGAGAGATTTGATAGGTCATGGGAATGAGAGAAAATATCTAGTCCTCCATCTTGTTGCTTATGTCACTTTGATCTTTTAAAAAATTTATTCATTTATTTAATATTTTCCCCAAATTACATTCAAAACATTTTTTACATTTCTCTTTAGATTTTTGAGTTCTAGATTCTCTCCCTTATCCCCACCCACAAGTAAGAAACCACATATGAAGTTATGTAAAACATTTCCATAAAAGTCAAATTGCAAAAAAACAACAACAACATAGATTTCCCTCCCTAATAAAAATAAAAATCCTCAAGAAAAATTAAGTTAAAAATAAAGAGAGAGATACTGAGAGTAATAGAGAATGCTTCAACTTGTAATCAGACTCAATCAGTTACTTCACTGGGTATGGATAGTATTTTTCATCATAAGTCATTCAGAGTAGTTGTGGATGATTGTACTATTGAGAATAACAAAGTCATTTACAAATGATCATTGCTATTACTATTTCACTTTGTTAATGGAGGACTTTCCAGATTTTTTTTTCCTGAGAGCATCCAGCTCATCATTTCCAGAGAACAATAATATTTGAATCATCAGAGAAACTTGCTTTGAAAATTTTTTTACAATTACTATTGATAATTGTATTTCCCCCCATTTGTTCTTTCTCTCCTTTTACCCTGTTCCTCCTCAAAAGTGTTTTGCTTTTGACCACTCCTTCCCCCAATATACTCTCTCTTTTATCACCTTCTCCCCCTTGCCATATCCCATTGCCCTCCTATTTTTCCTGCAGGGTAAGCTAGATTTCTATAACCCTATTGAGTATACATACATACATACATACATATATATATACATATATATATATAATAATAATTTCCTATTTGAGATACATCTGATGAGAGTAAGATTCACTCACTCCCACTCTCCTCTCCCTCTGCCCCTTCACAGTAAAAGCTCTTTCTTGCCTTCTTTGTTATGGCAGATAATTTGCACCAATCCACTTCTCCCTTTCCCTTTTTTCCAGTACATTTCTCTCTTATCTCTTAATTTCATCATTTAAAAAAAAAATATATATATATATATATATTATCCCTTCATATTCAACTCACACCCCATGCCTTCTGTCTATAAATATTCCTTCTAACTACCATAATAATGAGAATGTTCTAATGAATTAGAAGTATCATTCTTCCATGTAGGAATGTAAACGGATAAACCTTATTAAGTCCCTTATGATATCACTTTCCTGATTACCTCTTTATGCTTTTCCAGAGCTAAAGGAGTCTTATATTTGAAAATCAAATGTTCAGCTCTGGTCTTTTCATCACAGATGCTTGAAAATTCCTGTTTTATTGAATAGCCACCTTTTCCTCTAAAGGATTGTACTCAGTTTTGCTGGGAGGTGATTCTTGGTTGCAATCATATTTCCATTGCTTTCCAGAATATCATATGCCAAGCCCCCTGGTTCTTTAATGTAAGAGCTGTTAAATTTTGTGGGATCCTGACTGTGGTTCCATTATACTTGAATTCTTTCTTTCTGGAGAGTTCCAATATTTTTCTCTTTGACCTGGGAATTCTGGAATTTGACTATAATATTCCTGGAAGATTTTATTTTGGGATCATCTTTGGGATTAATAAATTCTTTTCATCTAGAGCCATCTCAGGCTCTAGAATATAAAAACTCAAGTTTCCTTGATAATTTTTTGAAAGATGATTTATTTTAGGTAGAATAATAATTTTTAAATGATCACTCCTATATGTATTTTCCAGGTCAGCTGTTTTTCCAATGAGAGATTTTCACATCCTCCCCCCCCCCATTTTTTCATTTTTAGTTTCACTTTATTGTATCTTGATTTCTCATAAACTCATTAGCTTCCATTTGCTCAATTTTATTTTTTAAGGAATTATTTTCCTCAGTGAGCTTTTTGTACCTCTTTTCCCAATTGGCCAATTTTGCTTTTTTAGGCATTCTTCTTTTCATTAGCTTTTTGTAATTCCTTTTGCCCCTCTCTCAATTCTTTCCCTAAATTTCTTCTCTCTTGGTTTTTCAAAGTCTTTTTTGAACTCTTTCATGACCTGAGTCCAATTCTTATTTTTCTTTGGAAATTAAGCTTTGGATATAGAAGCTTTGACTTTGTTATTCTGAGTATGTGTTTTAATCCTCTTCATTATAATAATTTTGAAGGTCAGAATTTTTTTTTATTGTTTTCAGTTTATTTTTCTAGCCTATTACTCTGCTTTTTAAATTCTTTGTTAAAGTAGGGCTCTGTTTCCAGAGTGGAGGGTGCACTGTCCCAAGCTTCAGGGGTTTTGTGCAACCATTTTTAGAAATTTTAGGAATCTGATCATAAGCACTCTTTTCTGCCCTGGAACTTTTAGGTGTTTCCCACTTCATTGCAGCTGTAAGATCTCGTGTGTTGGCTGGGGCTGGGGCTTTGCTGACCCTGGTTGTGCTGGGACTCCCATCTTGTTTCCACAGATCCTCTCCACTGATCTTCTGAGTCCTAGGGCCCCAGGCTGAGAGGTCCAGAAGCCACCACTGCTGCTGATTCAGAGGTCCTGCCTCATTGATGTTGGGGTCTGGGCTGGGGATGAGCCTGTGCTGGGATTGCATGGTGGGCTGCCACTCTGGTTCCACAGACCTTTTCTGCTGACCTTCCAGCTCCTTTTTGGTACCTCTGGGCTGAGAGATCTGGAAGCCACCAGAACTGCTGCTGACTTGGAGGTCAGCCGGGGCCAAGGCTGGGGTTGGGTCCAGGCACACACACCCTGCACTAAGGTGTCACAGAACTATTCTGCTGAGTTTCTAAGTTGCCTTCAGCTGGAAAATGTTCTACTCCATGTTCTGAAGCTCTAAAATTTGTTCAGTTGCTATTTAAAGGAATTTGAAGCAGTTGGGGGAGAGGTTGATTCCTTCATTATTTTGGCTCTGCCTCATGACCTGGATTACATCACCTTATACATATGTTTTTTTGTTTTTGTTTTTGTTTTTTTCCATTTTACCCTCAGAACAACATGAGAAAAAGTGCTGTTATTAGCCCCATTTTACTGACATAGAAAGTAAGGCTGGGAAAGGCTAATTGTTTTGCTGAGAGTCCCCCAGCTACTAAGGGTCTGAAGCTGGATTTGAACTCAGATCTTCCTGACTCCAAGTCTGGTGTTATCTGTTCATATCCTTTGACTATTTATCTATTGGGGAATGACTTGTATTCTCATAAATTTGACCCAATTCTTTTTATATTTTAGAAATGAGACATTTATCAAAAACACTGGCTGTAAAGATTTTTTTCCCCAGCTTTATACTTCCCTTTAAATCTTGTTCCTATTGGTTTTGTTCGTGCAAAAACTTTTTAACTTAATGTAATCAAAATTGTCCATTTTGCCTTTCACAATGTTCTCTAGTTTTTCTTTGATCATAAATTCCTCCCTTCTCCAAAGATCTGATAGGGTAAATTATCCCTTGTTTTCCTAATTTGTTTATGGTATTATCCTTTATGCCCAAATCATGCATTCATTTTGATCTTATTTTGGTATGGGGTGACTAGTATCATTCTTGATCCTTTTCCCAGGTCCTAGAGAATTTTTTCAACTAACTCCTCTCTCATTCACTGTCTCTGTTCTGCATCCATAGGCTTGGGGGGGGGGTCCTCCATCTGTTATTTAGCTGGAGCCTGGCACAGTCCTTAGGCTCAGAGAGGCTATTCACCATCAGTTAGCATATATAATTACCATCCTTTATCCTCAGGTATGGGGCAGCTTTGCAAATGCATTTAGAATTCCTGGCCTATACTCACAATTATCCAGAGGTTAATGCTCTTTGTTTAAAAGTGGATTTTCCAAATAATTCTCCTGCTCATTCAGATGTAACATTCATTTAGATGTGATAAGAAATTAATCTCCCAGATGATTCTGCCAAAGTTTTTATGTATACATACCTATAAATACACATGTATATGCATATACATATATTCATCCATACACACAAATATATGTATATATTTCTCAATAACTGCCTCTTCAGTTTCTCTAAAAGCTGTGATGGAAATAACGAGGGGAGGGAACCCTGCAGACCACCATGTGAAACTGCCTAGCTTTGTGAGGAAGCAAATCATTTATCTGTAGTTTGGTTATATTTCCTAGAGAAAATAATTTCTATTTCATCACTATTTCATCCCAGCTTTCTTCTTGATCCCATTATGCAGCATTGCCTGGATTTACAAAGATTATATTTGACAATTATGATAACAATCATAATAGCATATGTAGAGATAAGACCCCTGATCCAGGTATTCCCCCTCTATATATTATATAACCTACAGACTCTGCTCTCACCATGGAAAGCTTTCCCTAGTATGCTACTCTTCAGGCTTCCCACTTATGGGTGTTACGAGTTCCTTATCCTAACATATCTATCCCAGGGTAGAAATAGGGAAGCAGACAAGAAAACCAAGGGGAAAAAATCAATGAACAAGCACTTTGATATTTTAAGGGGGCATGGGGGAAAAGCAATAATAGCCCCTGCCCTTAAGGAACGTGCATTCTATTGAGGGAGAAAACAAGCTAATAATGGCTACATATAAAGTACAAAAAGTCAGAGGGAAATGATTTTAAAAGGGAAGGTACTAGCAGCTGGAAAACAGGAAAATCCTTTTATAGAAGATAGCATTTGAATCGAATTTTGAAGGAAACCAGAGGTTCTAAGAGATTTAAACAAGAAGGGAAAGTCTTACCAAATCATGAAGATGAAAGATGAAGCTTCAGGTTTAGGAAAAAAGAAATAGGCTAATATGGTTGGATTGGGGGGTCTGTGGAGGGGACCAGAATATAAGAAGACTACAGATTGGGAAGGATAGGGATGGTTAAGAATTTTAAATGCTGAAGGATTTTATAGTTCTTGAAGGTAAGAAAGAGACACTGGTATTTATTGAGAAAGGGTGTAGCAGGATCAGACTTCTACTTTGGAAAAATCTTTTCTGTAGCTGAATGGAGTAAGGGGATGCTTAATTCAGGTTAGACCAATTAAGAGACTACTGCATTAGTCTATGAGATAGATAATAAAGAACTTAATTAGGGTGATGATTGTCTGAGTAGAGAGAATGAGACATAGGGAAAATGTGAATGAAGAAATAAGATTTGCAACTGATTGGATATATTGGGTAAAGGAGATTTGAAAAGTAGATGATGGATGATACAGGATACAAACCTGGATTAGTTGGGAGAATGATGGTGGCCTTCACAGTAAAAGGGAACTTTGGAAAAGAGAAAGAATTTTTGGGTAAAGACAATGAATTTTGTTTTGAGATGCTAAGTTTGGGATGTGTAGGCAATAGGACTCAATCTCAAACAAAATAGTGACTCTAGGGGGTTCTCTCCTTATGGAAGAAATGATGCTGGTCCTGAAAAGCCTGAACAAATCAGGGCAGATGAAAGTGAGTTACCCAAACAAAGCTCAATAAATACTCAACATCTCTAAACCTCAGGTCTTTCTGTAGTCCTTCATCAATTGTTCAATATGCTATTACTGGTATTCAGAGTCCTATATCCCTTAATATCTTGATATTAGAGATTGTTTTACTTTTTAACTTTGTTCTCTTGAGCCTAGCACAATGCCTGGTATAGAGTAGATAGTTGATAAACACCTGTTGATTAATTGATTGGTTTCAGTGAAAGAGCACAAATGAAAGTTAGGGGAACACAGTAGTATATAATGAAAGGAGAACTTTGAAATCAATCAAAGAGCTTCAGTAAGAATCTGTGCCCTTGAATTTACTACCTATATAACTCTGGGTAAATCATTTTCTCCCTCTGGGCTCCAATGTCTTTTCTAGCCCTAAACCCTATGATTAGTAAGATAATCTGAGAGTGTTTTGCATGACCACCTGCTGGACTCAGTTCATTAATTAATCTTTGCAAAAAGACTGTCATCAGCAATTATATATATACTTGTTTCCATGGCATAAACTCTTAGCAGAATATAAACACTTTGTGAAAATAGGGGCCCTTTCTTGCTTTGTCTCTTCTTCAGACTCATTAGCCTGTCATCCCAAATTGGTGGAGCCATGGTCACTGTCCCATTGGTGCCTGAAGCCTGGCACCTGGAGAGCTGGTACATACTTCTTAGCTGTTAGAGAACACTCTGAGTGGGTGATTGCAAGCCCCAGGGATAAACACTGTACTGGACAATGGTAATAATAAACCCTTATATTTGTGTAGCATATGAATATTCAGATGATGTCTCTATTCATTTCTCATTTGACCACCATTTGAGAAAAGCATTGCCCCATCTTGTCTTTAAAATACTAGAGGCAAATAAATAAATAAATAAATACTTGAGGCACAGATTTAAGTGAAGGTCAGGAGTCAAGTTTTTGCCTTTTTTATATCCTTAATGCTTATCATAGCAATTGGCATATAGTCAGTGATTAATAAATGACTGGTTGACTTGCTGAAGTTATATAATTATGTGGAGGCAAATCTGGGATGAGAATTTGTATGTGTTCTTTACAGTGGACCCCATGGGCCCACTATGAACATACCAGGTAAATTATTAACTTCTAGTAAATCAAAGTTATTCCCTGCCAAGATCCCAGTTTCCTGTGAGAGGAGGTCTATTTGAGACCATTATCTTTTCTGAAGAGGCGTAGAATCTTCTTGGTTCCTGTGATACACTGGGCACCCTCCACTCAAACTCATTACAGCTCTATTCCACTTGTAATCTCCAGGCAATTATTGGGCATTGGTGCTATTCATTACCATCTCTAAGCAAGGTATACTTGAAGGTCAGCAGAAGAAAGAGAAAATCCTTAATGGATTTAGCCCAAAGCTTTTATCTTCCATAATTACGTCTGATTAGAAAATTGCTTGCTCCAAAGAACAGAAACCTGAAGCTTTGTAAATAATGAGAGGGTTCACATTTCAATTAGAATATATTGGAATATTACTGGGTTTGGACCACACTGTCATGCATTTTAAGATTCTCAAAAGCATGACTATTTGTTTGCTTGTGGCCCTTGAGGGCTTGGAAAGAGATGGAGAAGTAAGAACTTAAAGAGCTTCTTGCTTCAACAGGGGAATAAGCCCCACACAGGTCACATTTGTTATGACAGGGCTGTCTCTGACTCTATTGCCATAATTTCAGGGTGTAATTTTGAGTGTCTGGATCTTTCAAACAAGATCTGTTCTTTGTTTCCAAACACTGATTTTCCCAAATTATTGTTGTCTGTGGTTATTGTAATGCAGATATGAGAGTTTAGGACCAGAGAGGGTAGAAAAGGTAATGTACTATGACAAGGAAGAGTTCATTCAACTATTAGCATACTAGTTGTGCTTCTGGTGTCAACTTTAATCATGTGTTGGTTTGAGTGATCTTATTTTCCTTGAAGTCATTATTTAACAAAACCTTTGAGGGATAAATGTGCTTACATTCCCATGAATACAATTAAATGTTTTCCTGTTTCTTTTCACGGCAGGGGCCCAGACTTAGTGAACATGCCACATAACTATATTTTCAATTGTAATATGCACAAAGACAGTCTCTACCTTTGATTCAAACTTTCAAAAGAGCAGCTTTGATTGCAACTGGGGTAGAACTGTTGCTTACTGTAGAAAGTTTCAGCACTTTTGGGTTGGCTAGCACCAAGAACTAGAGATCAAAATTGAAAGGGAAGAACTGCTCACCTGAAGGAAATATAGAAAGTTCTGTATTTACAAAATTCTCTTAGACATGAGAGATAGAAGAGATAGGTGGCTGACCTGAGAAGCTGATAGTAGCAGCATAAAAGTAATAGGCAAGGTCAGCCATTATTAGTTGTCTCCAAGGAGTTGTTGTTCTTTAATTTGCAGAGCTGAAACCAGAGGGAAAGCAAATTATGAATCTCTTAAGCCAAATTCTCAATGCCATGATAATAGCATTTAAATTATATCTGTCTCTGACTTTTGTAGAAGAAATAAGGGAATTATAGAATGTGAATAGCATTCCCCTGAAAGTGTGGGAGATGATATACTGCTGGAACTCTGTCAGGATCACCAAAATTCTTTATTCTTGGTCTCTTGAGGTCACCGTCAGGGGATTAGATCTAGTAATCTCCACACCACCTTCCTCTCTCAACCACCACAAGAGAATGCCTCAATTGCCTCCTCCTACTCTCCCCACACAAGTCACTTTCCCCTCTTTGTCCCACCAATCAAGTCAATACAGAACAGCTGGGGAGGGTCAACCTTCAAACAAGTTAATAGAGAACTGTCCAATTAGCAATTAGTCTCACGAGCTCCATTATCCAAGTGCATTTGCTCAGTTCTAGCCCTTTACAATATACATTTTGTGAGTGGTTGCTAAAAATATTTACTGTCTTATTAAATTTCTTATTACTTCCCTATTATTTTAATTAAATACTTTTTATTTTGAGATGTATGCATCTTTTGTGTAGTCTGGGGTAAGAGTGATATTGGTGGGGGTGAGGCTTAGTCCAAGGTTTTGAATATCGGATATCCCAAAATATAACATTGAACCTGGACTATTGCACTATAGGCCCAGGGTTACAAAATCAAAGTCAAGAAGCTAACAAATGACCTTTCACAACAAAATGATGATTGTAATCATTGCTTTTTCTTGCCATGGGCTGAAACATAATGCATTTACTGTCTCCTCAGCCCTGAAATTCACCTAATGCTTTCCCATTCTTCTACTTTTTCTGATCCCGTTCCCTTATTTGGAGTGATTTGTTTTTCTCTATACATCTGCATCCTAGTAATCTTTCATGGCCTAACTGAAGTTTCATACTTTCTGTTAAACTTCCCATGACCCTTTTCTCTTGAAGGGATTCCTCTTCCTACCTTCAATTCATAACACATAGTCAGTGTCGTATATCTCACTTCTATGTCCTTTAACATCTTTTAGATTATTCCTCTTCGATGTTCTTCCTCATACTGCTATTTAACTTTCCATATGTTATCCTCCCAATTTTCAGACTATAAGATACTACTTTCAATCTATCCTGTAGGATACAGTTCTTTTCTTACTCAGTATTATATTTCTTCCTTTGTTCTGCAGGCAACTATCAATAACATTAATCAGCAATCATTTTTTAGATATCCACTCTTTGTTATATATTGTGCTCACAGCTGGGGATAAAAAGACAAAAATGAGATTGTTCCTGCCATCAAAGAACCTACATTCCCTTGTAGGAAAGAATGTGTAATATATGCAAAATATATGCAAAATAATTTCGTGATTATTCCTATTTGTTTTCTCTTCCTGTGCCTCCTGATCCTTGGCCAAAACCACATGGGACTCCTGTCTTTCAGAGCTTTATAGCCATTTGTTCCCATAACAGTAAACAGTGTGACAAATTAATACAAATAGAATGTAATAAATGTATAAAAGAGGTGCAAATAAGGTACAGTGAATGGTCATAAGAAGTCGAGATTATTTTCAGTTGAGTAATCAGAGAAAGCTTCATAGTAGATGGTGCATTTTAGCTGATTTGGAGAGGATTACTGACATTTTAATAGGCGAATTTGGAGAGAGAGGGTAGAGTAGAAGGAATAATAAGCATAGAAACAAGAAAATGCAAGGTTTGGAGTGATCCACTTTGGATATAATGTTGGTTCAGTAGAGTAAATATAATCTAGAGCAGTGGTCTCAAAGTGTGTCCTTGGAACTCCTGAGGGTCCTTGAAATCCCTGTGAAATAAAAATTATTTTCATAATAACATTTGCCCTTTTCACTCTCATTCTCTCAGGAATGTGTAGTGGAGTTTTCCAAATGCTACATGATCTGTGAATTAAAGATTTAGCTTCTCATACAAAGACTGAGTTAATATCTCATCAGCAGAATAGTACTCCTGCTTTACAAATGGATAAATCTATGGATGCGGTTAGATTTTCTACTTTGCTTGTATTCATCTGGTATCAACACTAACTAATCATCTAAAAAGATGTTCTTTTATGTTTATGCTTGGCAATAAACATAAGTGGTGCTGGAATGTTAAACGTGTTAAAGAACTTTTTTGAATTCCATGATTTATCTTAGAACAATTTATGTTAGAGCAATAGTAAGGACTTCTAGGAGCATAGCTAAAATGGTGGAATAGAGAGGCATGTAGCAGAGCTCTCTCAACAGTCCTCTCTAAACAACTTTGTAATAGTATCTCATCTTGAATTTTGGAGTGGCAGAGCCAACAAAGGTCAGAGTGAGACATTCTTCCAGCCCAAAACAACAGAGGTCAAAAAGATCTGACCCAAGGAGACTGACCCAAAGTCCATGTGGATGAAACACCAGGTGTGGGTCTAGCAGCTTAGGAGTTCTTAGGCCAGAGATAATGAAGGGATCTGGCAACTGGTAAGATAAGAGGGAGCCATAGTCAGAATCACATAAGATTTAGCAATTACTACATTAAAGGGGCCAAGGATTAGGAATATGATGTTCCAGAAGGCAAAAGAGATGGAATTATAACCAAGAATAACCTACCCAGCAAAACTGAATGTATCCTCACTCAGAAAAAAAGAATAGGAGCAACTAGATAGTGCAATGCCTAGAGCATCAACCCTGAAGTCAGGAGGACCTGAGTTTAAATCTGGCCTCAGATGACTTAATACATCCTAGCTGTGTGACCCTGGACAAGTCATTTAACCCTAATTGCCTCAGGAAAAAAAATTGATATGTAATAAAATATAGAGGGCTTTTAGGCATTACTAATGTAAAGATCAGAGCTGAAACTTGACATTCATATACAACATTCAGGAGAAACATGAAAAGGTAAATATAAAAGAAAAATTCTAAGGGACTCATTAAGGTTAAACTGTTTACCTTTCTATATGGGAAGATGATATGCATCTTCTAAGATTTTTATCATTGATAGGCCAGTTAGAAGGGTTCTGTATAGAAAGAGGATACAAAGTGAATTGATTATGTTTTTTCATTGTGATGATAGGTGAGAAAGAGGAATGTTCTGGGAGAAGGGGAAAGGAAGAAGAAGACTGGGGGAAATTACCTCACATAAAAGAGATGCAAAAGGAAGGACTTTTGCAATGGGAAAAAATGATGGGTTAGGACTGCCAAAACTCAAAGTTAACATATCTTTCTTATCTAAATTGGGACAAAAAGGGCATACACACACACACACACACACACACACACACACACACACACAACTGGTAATAGAAATATATTTTATCTAACAAGGAAGTAGGAGGGGAAGAAGATAAGAGAAATAGGGGCACATAAAAAAAAAGCTTTAGCTGGAAGCAAAACAGATTTTAGAGGAGGGATGGAATAAAAAGAGAAGAATAAACAGAAGAAAATAAAATGTATGGAAATTCAGTTACTAATCATAACTATGAATGTGAATGGGATGAACTCATGCATAAAACAGAAGCAGATAGCAAAGTGGATTAAAAAAAAACAGAATCCAACAATATGTTGTTTACAAGAAACATACTTGAAACAGAAAGACACACACACAAAGTTAAAATAAGGGGATGACAGAATCTATTATGCTTCAGTTAAATTTCAAAAAGATGGGTATAGCAATCATGATTTCAGACAAAACAAAAATAGATCTATTTAAAAGGAATAAGCAGGAAAACTACATCTTGCTAAAATGGAATCATAGAAAATATGTAATAACATCCAAGTTCTTAAAGGAAAAGTTCAATGAATTACAAAAGAAAATAGATAATAAAACTATACTAGTGGGGACCCTCAAGTTTCCTCTTTTAGAACTAAATAAATATGACCATAAATAGATATAAGAAAGAAGTTAAAAGGATGAATAGAATCTTAGAAATGTTTAAAATATACCTCTGGAGAAAATGAATAGAAATAGAAAGTGTAACTTTTACTCAGCTGATTATGGCACCTTCACAAAAATTAACCACATATAAAAACCTCACAACCAAATGCAAAAAAACCCAGAACAATTAAATGCACCTTTTCCAACCATAATGTAATAAAATTACATTTAATAAAGAGCCATAGAAGTATATATTAAAAGCTAGTTGGAAACCAAATAATGTAATCCTAAAGAATGAGTTGTTCAAAAAACAAATCATAGAAATAGTCAATAATTTCATTAAAGATAATGACAAAAAACTAGTAAAAGAAAAAACCATTGGTTAATTCAATTTTTAAAAAGAAAAATGAAAACTATATTACTAGTATCAACAGTTAAAAGGATAAATGCACTAAGAAAGATGAAATTAAAGTAGTTATTATAAGTTATTTTGCCCAAATACATGCCAGTAAAACTGACAACCTAATGAAATGGATGAATGTTTACAAAAATATAAACTGCCAAGACTAATAGAAGAGGAAAGAGATTATTTCAATAATCCTGTCTTAGAAAAAAGAAATCAAACAAGCCATCAATGAGTTCCCTAAGGAAAAAATTCCCAAGACCAGATACACATGTCCTTACCAAGAATTTAAGGATATTTAAGGGTATTTGGCAGACATTTTCTTGAAAATGAACTAATTGAGTCTGTCACTTTAAGGACTGACAATATTTGTTGTCAACAATAAATTTCGAGCTTTCATGGGAAAATTAGAATTTTGCAAAACTTGTATTGGCTACTGTGAGCTAGTGATATTAATAAATGTGATTTTTCATAGAGATATTGTATAATGAAATGTGTCAACATTTGAAAGATCTGTATAATTTAGTAAATCAATACCCTCTACAAATCTAGAATATATTGGGTGCTCACTGTCATATGGCAATATTTCTATTCCACTTTTGTTGATTCTTTACCTCATTCCTTAGCAAAGGATGAGTTTAAAAGCCCTATGCAAGAGTTCTTCATCTCACTATGTGTCTGAACCCCTTTGGTGAGGATATATTTTTTAAAATGCATAAAATAAAATATACAAGAATAAGCCCTTTGTTTTGAAATATAGTTATCATTTAAAAAAAAAAAAAAAAAAACAAATTCATGGACTCCGGGTTGAGAACCCCTGCTCTAGAATCAGGAAAATTCATCTTCTGAGCTCAAATCTAGTCTCAGACATTTACCAGCTATGTACAGCAAGTCACTTAATCCTGTTTGCCTCATTTAGCTTGTTAAATAAGCTAGACTAGAAAATGGAAAACTACTCTTGTTTCTTTTCCAAGAAAACCCAAATAGGTCACAGTTACACACAACTGCAAACACTGAACAACAACAAAAATGCAATTTACACTCCAAACAAATTGGATTACTCTTTGGCCCCCTGAAGCATACTCTGGGCTCTTAATACATTTCCCCAGGATGTTTCTTATGTTGAGTCTAATCCCTCTTCTTACCTGCTTCTATTGAATTTCCTTACACATGCTTTAAAGTCCCAATCAAAGACCATCTCCTTTATGATGTATGACATGATCTCCCCCTTGGTGGTAAAAATCTTCCCCCAGGCCTTTTAATTTTGCCACTCTTATATAACATTTGGTATCATAGTTATCATTTTATGTGTCTTATTCCTGGGAGATTGCAAATGCCTCGAGGGCTGAAACAGATCTTCTGCATACATATAAACCAATACATACAAAAAGTGGTTAATACATGCTTGCCCTAACTTTTATCTGTTCTAGTGGTTATTTATAATTAATGCAAGTATTCTAGAAAACAGGATTTGGGAAGTACTTGAAAACTAGCTTTTCTCTTCAAAGAACTATATGGTAGGGTTGATAGAGCACTGAGCCTGGAATCAAGAAGATGAGTTCAAATGGAGCCTCGGACATTTGAGATTCTAGGCAAATCACTTAATCTCAATTTCCTCATCTATAAAATGGAGATATGGGGCATCTAGGTGGCGCAGTGGATAGAGCACCAGCCCTGAATTCAGGAGGACCAAGTTCAAATCTGGTCTCAGACACTTAACACTTCCTAGCTATGTGACCCTGGGCAAGTCACTTAACCCCAGCCTCAGGGGAAAAAAAATGGAGATATTATCTCCCAGAGTTGTTTTGATGATCAAATGAGACAATAACACTAAGGTACTTAACACAGTGTCTATCACATATTAAACACTATATATACATACATATATATATATATATATATGTATATATATGCATATATATATGTTAACTTTTATTATTGAGTATTTTGAATATGTTCACTACAGAAAAATGACAAATGCCAGAAGGGCCTTGGGAAAACAAGTATTTTAATGCACTGTTGGTAGAACTCTGAACTACCTCAGCCATTCTGGAAAGCAATTTGGAAGCATGCCCTCAAAGCTAATAGACCATTCATACCCTTTGATCCAGTGATAACACTACTAGATCTATACTCCAGAGAGATCAAAGAAAACATGTAAAAATATTTAGAGTAGCACTTTTTTTTATAGAGATAAAGAACTGGAAACTGAGAAAGATGCCTATCAATTGCTGAATTAGTTATAGCACAAATGTGAATATTTGTAGTGTTAGAAATGATATAAGGTTTCAGAGAAACCTGGGAAGATACATATTCACATAAAGTAAAATAAGCAGAAGCAGGGGAACAATTTATACAATAGCAATAATGTAAACACAAACCACTTTAAAAGACTTAGGAATTCTGATGAACACAATGACAATTCACAATTTCAGAAGACTAATACTGAAACACCTTACCTATATCCAAATAAGGTGATAGACTTAGAATACTGACTGAGGCATTTTTTGGGATGGGGAAAGAAAGAGACCAATGGGCTTTTTTTTGTGACTAAAAATGCTTCTTACAATCTTGTTTATTATATGAAGTTGTACCATCTCTGAGGAAAAGAGGAAGTAAGCATAGAAAAATTGAGAGCCAGGAAGACCTGAGTTCAAATGCTGCCTCTAAGAGCATGAAACTGGGTAAATTACTTGACTCCTATAAGTCCTAGGCAGTTCTCTAAGTCTTAGAGAAGATGGTGCTGACTTGAATTGTTCCTTATGCCAATAAAATCATAGGTCCAATTCTTATCCCTGTTACTGAAAAATGACACAGAAAGTCCCAAGACAACCCCTATCCAAGTTATCACAAATTTCACATAGCTCGAGTCTGATTAAGAGCATCTAAATCTTGTTTTTCCTTTATACTCATTACAACAGTGCACTCTAGTTTCTGCCCTTCCACATCCCTCTCTGAGTAAGAACCAATTTATCTTTGGAGCCTAGTAATGAAGCATTTGCCATTAACTACTTTATGACTTTTTTTTTTTACATATGCACTAAGAAAAAAAGGCTAAATTGCATTGGTGAGTTATTAAAAACAGGACTCAATGCTAGAATTATTTATTGCATTTTTAATGCTGTGTGGCAGTTTATTTTACTTCTGAATACTTAATTTTAAAACTCCCTGACCCTAAATAAATTCACATTCCAAAAGCTAAACAAGGTCACTCTTGTTGGCCAGATTACTCTCTGGAAAAGTGACGTTCATATTTCCATTCAATTTTACTTCAATAGACATATGTTGAGGACCTACTTTGTTCAGTTCTCATGGCTAGGGAACGTACATATATATTCCCCATCTGTATTCTGAATTCTAGTTCCATACCTCCAAAGGCCTCCTGGACACCTCTATCCAGCAGGCATCTTGGATTCCACTTGTTCAAAATAGATCTCATAATCTTTACTCCCAAACTTCTCTCTCTGCTCTCTCCTAACTATATGAGACAGTATCATTTTCCATTCAACTGGGCTGATAGCCTTGGAATCATTTTTTGTTCTTTACTTTCATTGACTCTCTTTAGCCAATCATTTATTGTCTTGTTGCTTTCCCCCTCCACATCTCTCATCTGTCTCTCATTTTCTCAACTCATATAGCCATCACCTGAAGTTCAAGATTCATCTTTCCTTGCTTTTAATATTATAACAAACTTTTCAAAGAAGGAAAGAAGAGGGGGAGAGAGATAGAGGGATGAAAAGAAAGGAAGAAGGTAGGAAGGAAGGAAGGAAGGAAGGAAGAGAGAGAGAGAGAGAGAGAGAGAGAGAGAGAGAGAGAGAGAGAGAGAGAGAGAGAGAGAGAGAGAGAGAGAGAGAGGAGAGAGAGAGGAAGGAAGGAAGGAAGGAAGGAAGGAAGGAAGGAAGGAAGGAAGGAAGGAAGGAAGGAAGGAAGGAAGGAAGGAAGGAAGGAAGGAAGGAAGGAAGGAAGGAAGGAAGGAAGGAAGGAAGGAAGGAAGGAAGGAAGGAAGGAAGAAGGAAGGAAGGAAGGAAGGAAGGAAGGAAGGAAGGAAGGAAGGAAGAAAGGAAGAAAGGAAGAAAGGAAGAGAAGGAAGAAAAGAAAGGAAAGGCAGAAGAAGAAAGAAAGAAAGAAAAAAGAAAGAAAGAAAGGAAGAAAGAAAGAAAGAAAGAAAAAAGAAAGAAAGAAAGGAAGAAAGAAAGAAAGAAAGAAAAGAAAGGCAGGAAGAAAGAAAGAAAAGAAAGGCAGGAAGAAAGGCAGGAAGAAAGAAAGAAAGAAAGAAAGAAAGAAAGAAAGAAAGAAAGAAAGAAAGAAAGAAAGAAAGAAAGAAAGAAAGAAAGAAAGAAAGAAAGAAAGGAAGGAAAGGCAGGAAGAAAGAAAGAAAGGAAGGAAAGGCAGGAAGAAAGAAAGAAAGAAAGAAAGAAAGAAAGAAAGAAAGAAAGAAAGAAAGAAAGAAAGAAAGAAAGAAAGAAAGAAAGAAAGAAAGAAAGAAAGAAAGAAAGAAAGAAAGAAAGAAAGAAAGAAAGAAAGAAAGAAAGAAAGAAAGAAAGAAAGAAAGAAAGAAAGAAAGAGGGAAGGAAGGAAGGAAGGAAGGAAATAAGGAAGGAAGGGAAAAAGAGAGAAAGAAAGAGAGAGAGAAGAAAAAAAGCCAATAAGCTTCACCAGGGTCCCAGGTGGACAAGAAATCTCCCAGAGAACAAATGAATTACCTAATAATCCCTCCTTGAATGCCTTCTGGTTCAGTTTAGCTACTGGGTGCCAATGAAAACAACTCCCCAGTAAAGAGTTAAAAAGCTTCTTCTTTCCAGTGAGTCATCAGCCACTGCTCTGGCTTCTCTCTTTCCTTGATAAATGTTGGCTCAGGTCTATCTCCCTTTATCCTGTGGCCTTTATAAATTATGGCATGAGGTGTCTGTAAAATGGCTTTTCAGAAATGTGAAATAGATAATACCTCGCCACCTTTCCATAACCTTCTTTCAAAGGAAGTAACACAGGGAGATGATTGAACCCTTTGTGACTATTGTTCACTCAACAACATTCACATTTCTTTTCATCATTAGATATTTAATCTGGCAGTGATTTTTTCAATGCAAACTCTTTTTCTTCCTTTGACATCCTGTTCCAATATATCTTATCTGCTCATTTGACACAGTCTGATGCATTGTCTCATTGCAGACTCACACAAGAGCCCATGGGGACTCTGCCTTCCTAATGCTAAAGGGATAGTCAAGATTGTACCTGAAGATAAGTTCTAACATTTTTCAAGCTAATTCAGTGAATGAAATGGATTGAGCACTCCTCTGTGCCCAGTCCTGTGCTAGGCAACGTGCTGACACAAACCCTATCTTTAAGGAGCTTCTAGTCTAGTTGAAGAAAGGATACTATTAGACATAAAGTAATCACACTAGATTAACACAAAATCATATTACTAAGTGACAGAATGTGGAGTATTGACATGAAGTGATGAATGAAAGGTGTCCATCAGTAGCAAGCTATTAAAGGTGACAGGGATGGGTGAGTAGAAATCACAGGGATCATACAGCATTCCTTTAAGAGAAATCACTGTATTACAGACTATTCAGGGAAGGCTTCACAGAGAATTACAATCCACCAATAAGCATTTATTAAGTATCTATCATTTGCTGGGACTTTTGGATGCAAATAAAAGAGGGAAATAAATTTGATTTCCAATGGGTTTATAGCCCAAGCTGGAAGGATAGGTAGTCAGGTTTGGGCTGATAAAAAGGATAAAGGAAACAAAGAAGTAACCTGAAAGGCAATCCATCTAAATCCTTCATTTTATAGAAAAAGAAACTGAGGTCAAGGGAGGTTCTGTTATTAACTGAAGGCCACATTGGTACCACTCACTATTCCTCACTGAAAAACCATTACTAGCATAGGTGAAGATGTGTCTGATGAGCTGAGGAAATAGTAGTGTGGAGGATTTGTATTGGGGAATTATTCGACATAAGTCCCTTAGGAAATAGCTTCTTGGTATGCAGCTGAGATGTGGTAATTAGTCATGGGATTTGAAGAAATAGCTTAATTATTATCTCAGGAAGTATCTTCAGAAACACAATTTTCACCAACTGCTAACAATTCTTATGCTTACTCATCATAGGTCAGACCTGTAGTTAAATTCAATATAGAAATGATTCAGCTCTGATAGTCTTTTTTTTTTTTTTACTTTATCTATTTGGTTTTCTTTTCTTTTTTTAATAGTTTTTTTTAATTTTTCAAAATACATGCAGAGATAGTTTTTAACATTCACCTTCACAAAACCTTGTGTTCCAAATTTTTCTTCCTCCTTCCTTCCTCCCCCATTCCCTAGACAGGAAACAATTCACTACAGATTAAACATGCTCAATTCTTTTAAACATATTTCCATATTCATCATGTTGTACAAGAAAAATAAGATCAAAAGGGGAAAAAATAACACAAGAAAGAGAAAAACAACCAAGCAAACAAATAACACCCAAAAGATGAAAACACTATGCTTTGATCCACATTCAGTCTCCATAGTTCTCTCTCTGGGTGCTGATGATATTTTCCATCACAAGTCTATTGAAATTACCTTGCTATCATCTCATTGTTGAAAAGAATCTAATCCATCACAATTGATTATCACTCAATCTTGTTGTTGCTGTGTACAATGTTCTCTTGGTTCTGCTTACTTCACTCAGCATAAGTTCACATAAATCTTTTCAGGCTTTTCTGAAATCAGCCTGTCATATCTTATAGAGCAATAATTTTCCATTACATTAATATACTATAACATTCAGCCATTCCCAAGTGATGGACAGCCACTCAATTTCTGATATTCTTTCTAAGGGTTATTTGTGTCAACATCAAAAGTTCTGACAGCTTCTGTCCTGCAAATGGACCAGATTCTGCTGGAATGAAGAAGAAAATCACTTCATTCAAAATAGTTGACCTAGAATGTGACACCTCAACATTTCTTTTAGATAGAGTCCTAGAAGGTTACCTTCAGCTTGTGGCCCAGTGTTAGGGGGTAGGAAAAGGCAGTATCAGTATTCAAATTATGCTTCTTCTTCTTTTGTTTTGTTTTGTTTTTAGTTTCTCTTTCTTGAATATTTAAGCTTTTATTCAGCTTTGACAAAATGGGAACATAGGCCAAATTTTTCATCCATGAATATGCTACCTCCTTTCTTTCTGTACCCATTTCCCCTCCTCTCTGCTCCCTCTACTTGTGTTCTTTGCTGTCTCCTTCATTACTGAACCCTCTTCAAGTTTGTATCTCCTTGGACTTTACTGGACCCCTTCCTCAATGTCCTCCCTACTTCTCACTCCATTCCCCCTTCCTCCTCTAATGTGTCTCTCCCTGCATTCTCCTCAATATGTCCCTTCTTGCCATACATCTTGTTTTCAGAGAAGACATTCTTAGAAACACATCTTAAATCCCTAAGAGATCATCTCATCCAACCATCTTCCTTTTGGCAGGCAAGATATATAGCAACTGAGGCTCAAAAGAATGACTTGCCTGAGATTCCACAGCTAGTAAATGGAAATTAAGTGACCAGGAGACCACAGCCCAAGGCCCCTGCAATCTAATATGATACTAATAACTATAATAATAGTGAACATTTATAAGACATTTACTATGTGCCAGGCACTGCACCAAGAGCTTTATAAACATTCTTTCATTTGATTCTCATAACAATGCTGGGAGATAGGTGTTATTAATATCCCCATTTTACAGATGAGGAAACTGAGGCAAACAGAGATGAAAGTAATTTGCCCAGGGTCATACAACTTGTAAGTGCCTGAGATTAAATTCAAACTCAGGTTTTCTTGACTCTAAATGCAGTGCTTTCTACACCAAGTGTAAACCATTTAATCCTGTAGCAGTTTAGCCCACGGTCAGTTTATTCTAACATGTCATGGCCAAGTGGTCTAGACTTCAGGTCTAGGACAGGACTTGGCAGAGTCTAATGATGGCATTCAATTCTCGAAAGTTTGGTTGCTGAGATGGAGCCTAAGGCAAATACTGTATTTCTCTTTCCAGCTTTAATTGGTCCATTATTTTTTAAATTCCGTAAATGAGGGAATAAAAAAAGACAGAGGAACATTGTATTTATCACACTCTAATTAATATTCTTCATTACTACAAAGACAGGAACATGGTTGTAATATTTTCTCAAAAAGTTTTAATTGAACCAAGCAGGGGTGAAGAGGCGGGGGTTAGAGTGGGAACCAGCTTTCTTGGATGCATGGCTGCTGTTGTTGAGTTTTTTTCCCCCAATTCCTCACAATTTGTGCTGCTTGAAAAGCACACATTTTATTAGTATGACTCGCGCCTTAGTTAATTATGAACTAAAACAAAATGGCATTTAATGCTGTGCTGAAGCTTTAATTAAAACCACAACCTTCATACCCAGGAACTCATTGGAGTAAGGTGGTTATTATAAAATGGCATTGAATCCTGCCAAGACAGTTGGAGCCCTTATCTTCACCCCCCCCCAATCTGGCACTGCTGGAAAGTTATTGCTTTTGGATGCTATCTCTTCTTGGCAAAGGGGCTCCCTTCTGCCTCCTCTGCCAGGAGAAGGTAACCTTGTTTGTGAATTCCAACAAAACAAGCCTTTGTAAAACACAGGAGCATAGAATTATAGATTTAGAACTGCCTGACCCAACCATCTGGTTAGACTGCAAATGACCTGCTGCCTTATGCTGAAAACTGTCAAAAGGTATGAAAATAATGTGTCTCTATTACTTGACCACAAGCTTAGCTTGATATAAGGAAATGTATTCTAGCTTCTCTAAAGGTTATCTACTATTGGCTATTGCATTAATTGGTCACTAATTCACATTTTCCTCTTTGCTGTGGTTCCCAGAGTCAACATCAGCTTTTATAACTGGATCATATGCCAAGGTGGCCAAGGAAAGGCATATGCTAGGACCTGAGATCAGGAAAGTTTTAGTTCACACCCTGTCTCAGACTAGCTGTGTGATCCTGGAAAAATCACTCAATCTCTCAGCCTCAGTTTCCTTATTTGTAAAATGAAAATAATAATAGCTCCTATCTTATGGGATTGTTGTGAGAATTAAATGAAATGTTATGTAAAGTGCTTTGCAAACCTTAAAATGCCAAATAAACTCCATTATTATTATTATCTAAGGAAAAGGGATAGAGATAACCCAGTCATGTATAATTTGCCTTTGGGTTTTGGTTATCCACCGTAGCCTGCTACTTAGGTGTCCTCAGGATTCTCATATCCCAGCAAGGCAGACATAATAACAAACTCCACATGGAGAGAAGTTGACAAACAAAGGAGATAGAAGTGAGTTCAGAGTCCCAACCCAAGGTATAATTTTATTTCTATGATGCTCCCACTTTTTATATCAGTGGAGTAATTGATCTTCCCCAACACAGAGGACATGGGAAAAATGCAGTGGTGATGTATTTTTTGGAATGCAAAAAAGATGAAAGTTTAAGCTTTAAATCATCAAACTTAAGATACAATAATAAACTGTGTCTTCTGATTTCTGCTTTCTCAGAGACACAGAATCCTGGAATGTTAACATTGAGAAGTCTTAGAGATATGCAATCCAATTCCATCATGTTATATATAAAGAAACTTAGACCCAGGAAAACAAACTGTTTGAGATCATACCATTAGCAAGTGGCAGAACTAAAATTCAAACTCAGCTCTTAATTTCTAGTCCAAGAAGTTAGATGATGAAGTGGATACAGTCATATTCCTAGAATCATGAAAATCTGAGGGCAAATCCAGTGTCAGAAATTTCCTAACGGTGTGACCCTGGGCAAGTTACTAACCTGCTTGTCTCAGTCTCTTTATTCAATTGTAAAAGGAGAAAATAATAGTATCTATTTCCCAGCGTGGTTATTAGGATCAAATGAGAAGAGCTTTACAAAGCAACAGTAGACCCTTAATAAACTTCTTTTCCTTTCATACATTAGGTTTTAATCCTGATCTGGGCCAGCCTGAGTTTGACAAGCTACAGTTTCATTTGGGTAAAGAGATATCCTTTAGTTGCCTTAACAATGTAGACTGAACAAAAAAGCATCTTGTTTTTAGAGCCCTAGTCTAATGGAGACCAGACAGATATTCTCTGTCCTGACCTTTTGCAGTGCTTTCAATTTTTAAAGAAATTATTCTGGCTATTATAATAGTAACTTATGTTTATATAGTACTTTGTGGTTATAAAACATTTTATATCCATTATCTTATTAGATAATGGTCAGGGCCAGTGATATAATGCTGTACATCACCAGATATATTGTCTAAGGACTAGCCCAGCTAAATCTGGAAAGGTTCATCAACAGTTTTGACTGAAAACACCATTAGGTTGCTGAAGGGAAAAAAAGATTCTAGGAAGAAGCTGACATTAGAGGAGCTGGCAGTCCATAACACATCCCCACCCCAGCTTGCTATGCTAGAGGGAACTTCCTCTTGGATGAGATCTAGTAATTTTTCTTTTCTTTTTTTTAACCTCATTCTTTTCTTTAAATATGCTGCATAAGAAAAATCACATCAAAAGGGAAAAAAAGAATATGAAAAAGAAAAGAGAAACAAGCAAACCATAACAACAACAATAAAAAGGTGAAAATATACTTTGGTCCACATTCAGTCTTCATAACTCCCTTTGTCTCTGGATGTGGATGGCATTTTCTATCATGTCTATTGGGACTGCCTTGAATTACCTCATTGTTGAAAAGAGCCAGGTAGGACTCTGCCTTTCAATTGAGGTATATTTAGTCCCTTCCAACAGGAGAGCTGCTCTACTCTGTATTATCAGTTACATATTCTCCTATGGTACACCCTCTCTAATTTCTGTTTTGCTGTTGACTGGAATAAATGGATTTCTTTGACATTTGCCTATGGTGTATTCATTATGGAGCTGATTTTTGTTGAGAAAGAGAATAAGCTATGGATATAAAACTTGGATCCTCCTTCCCTCTGTCAAAAATAGTCATCAGAAGTCTAGATTAAACCTGAAAAACAATATCCTTTAGACTAGCAACATTTAAGGAAGCAAGGAGATATAATTTTAGCTTGATACTTCCTTTCCCTACGGAGAACAAAGTACCCAAGTTTCTGCTTCCAATTTCCTGCTTTTCCTTCTGGCAAGAATCAAACTCCCTTGGAGAAGGGTGGGAAGAAGAGAAGTTGGAGATGCCCATGCTGCCTCCCTTCAAGCCATGCAATGATACCGCCATCATTACCTGTGGTGGATTGTATTGTCCTCTCTACATCAATGACCTGAGCTATCCAATTTTGTTAATCTTGAATATCTAACTTAGTTAGGTGACAGCCGGTCAAGCAAATTAAATGATAGGGAGAGAGTGACAGTGGTGTTAGTCCCTCTTGGGAATTAAAATGAAGCACTGATCCAAGTTAAAAAAGGAAGGAAAGCAACTGTCTCTAGGATTATTAAAAGACCTGCTGTGTCCAAGCATGCTTCAGAGATTTCAGATGGAGAATACTTTCCCACTTTGGTACTCTGTAAATCAACCTGTAATCACTCCTAGGAAGTAATTAAAGGACTTTACTTCTTACTTTGGCTTTTGACTTAGTTTGGATGTTGATGAGTCAATTGATCATGGCTTTGAAATGGAAATAGTAATTATTTCTAGCAGGACCAAGACTTCCTTTCCCCATACCCATGAATCCCAGTGGGAATTCACAGCAGTTACAGTCATTAACTTAGCAAGCTTCAATGATTAATACCAATCAATAACCAACAGAAACAGGTCTGTGCTCTAAATCAATTGTCCCATTAATGAACATAAATACACCACTTCAGCCTCTGAACATGGTCCCTGTTGAAATGTGAGTTACAGAATAAAGCTTAGTTACAGGGGTTCAGGTTAATTAAAGCTCTTGCCTAGTCCCTCAAGTCTCAGATCTAGGTCTGGGATAAGAGTGAAGAAGGAAGGGGGGTATTGCCAGGTTGCTGGTGAAGGGCACAGAAAGAGGGAGAAATAAGGTTAGGAAGTGGGATTGAAGTGACTTTCCTTATAGATTAATTTGTCAGAACCAAGGAAAAAGTGGGTGGTGAACAGGGCTTCCTATGTGCCTCATTCTACATGTATTGTCTATAAAGGTTAACACATTCCTGGTCTACAATGAAATATAGATTGCTTGGCTATCTCCAGAAATTGTTTGGAACAAAAAAGAAAAGCTGTTTAAATGAACACTGATAGTCTGTTTATGGTATAATTTCCTACACACATGAGGGTTACCTTGCAGTCTAGGTCTAGGAAACAGAGAAATGACCCAAATGGGAGAATACAGAAGAGTGAAGACAGAATCTAGAGATTAGCCAAGAGCCTGGGAGAGGGCTGTTCTGCAAGAAGACAATTAGACACCTGGCATTATGTGAATAGAACCTAATGATAATTCAGCCTTGAAAAGAGTTATTTTTATTTTTATTTGCCTTAGGGGCAGAGATGTGCTGACTTGGTTTTTTTTCCCCTGAAATGCTCTGGGAGATACTGGAAGCTATCAATCATCCATGAATCTCTTCTTCTGTGTCTAGAACCCTGGGAGGTCTTTGTACTAGCAGTAGAAAGCCCTGCCCCTGATTATAGACACAATCAGAATTAATGAAGTAAAAATCCTGAGATTTTTATGGACAAAGAAAATGAAGATTGTAGACTGAGAGCAATTTTGCTGTTCTTTGTAACCCTAGCATTTAGCACAATCCTATCATATAGTGAGGACTTAGCCAATACTTCTTGACCATTGACTGCCTTTTCTGGCACTGTACTCCAGTGTGACCTGAACTGTCACCATAGATAAGTGGAAAAAGGCAAAACCCCACATGTGCAAACATGTGCATACTTGGACATACAAGCTACAAGCAAACATATACACTCATACCTCACTATTAAAAATTGGATTCTATAGATAACCTCATGGCCAACTAGGGCATCAAGACAAAATGGTTAAGAGGATGGGCTAGCTGGGGACATAGTTAGCATGCACAGCTTAATCCCTTTGGATCCAGATTGTGGGACCCAGAGGACGCCTATCACACTGCTTTGTCCTGTGTCCTGAAGTACACCAGGAAATAATGGTAAAATCTCAATGTGGCGTTCTGACAGGATCAATGAACTAAAGAGCTGGAAGGGATAGGGAAATTATTGGGTCCAACTCTGAAGTCCAAAGGGAGGAGGTTATTTGTAGGAAGAAGCAGAACTAGAAACTTAGTTTTTTGGCTCAGTCCAAAATGCTTTCATAATGAATGAAACTTTAAAATTTTTATTTGTATTTGAATATTCAGCAGAAACTATTGATAAATCTTAAGACTATTTGTTATTTTCTAAGTATCTATGATGGTTTATACTCCAAATTGGATGAACTACAAACTGTTGTTTGACATAGATGTCAATCTTGATGGGCAGCTAACTCATAGAGGGAAAAATGGAAGGGAACAAGCATTTATTAAGTATTTACTTTGTGCTAGGCACTGCCCCAAGTTCACTGTAAGAATTGTCTCATTTGATTTTCACAATAACTTTGGGATGTCGGTATTATTATTATCCTCATTTTACAAGAGAAGGAACTGAGGCACAAGAGATAATGTGACTTAACTAGAGTCAAACAAGTGCTGTCTGAAACTGAATTTGAAAACAGGTCTTTCTGATTCCAGTTCCAGTGCTCTAGGCAACATGTTGCATAGTTCATTAAGTCTAGAAAGTACCTTAAAAATAATTTAACGTGTATGTATGCGTGTATATTGGATTGCTTTGACAGTTTGGTAAAACCTATGTATTTCATATGTATTATTTCATAAGAATGTCTTTAAATGTATAAAATTATAGATTATAAAGGAAACTAAATTATGTTGAAGTACAGCTATCAAAATATTTTTTAAATCAAGGTTTTAGATTCCAATTAAGAACCCCAATTTAGTTCAGTCTCTCAATTTGCAGATGAAATGGAGACCTACAAAATTGAAACAGCTTGCCCACAGCCACACAGTTAGTTATGAAATCCAGGATTCAAAGCTAGGACCTCAGAGTTTAAATCTAATAATACACTTTCAATTATGAAACACAGCTACAGCTCCAGAGCACTCAATTTATGGTTCATATAAGGAAGGAACAGGGGAGTTCCTGCCACCTCAATACCCTGAGTCTTTTCTTCAAGACCCCAAATGAGAAATATAATATAATTTTTGTAACATTTAGTTTTTACCTATCCTCTAGCAACTTTATAAAAATCAGAAAGTTCAAAATTAGGTCCAAAGAGGCCAGTGAGTTAATAGAGTTCAGTGGTAAAATTGGAGACATTTAAATTTAATCAATCAACAAGCATTTTTTATGTTCCTACTGTGTATCAAGAACTCTTTGACATCAAATATAGAACTCTCAGAAATGTAAAATATTAGGGAGCTCATTTTAGTCTAGCTAATATCTAACCAAAAAGCAATTAGCCTTTGTCTGAAAACCTCCATTGAATGAGCAGCCCATAGCCATCAACCAAGCAAACCTACCTAATTTTGGACAGCTTTAGTTGTTAAGAAACTTTTTTTTTTCCAGCCATCCTAAACCAGTCCTTCTACAACTTCCATTCATTATTCCTATTTTTTCCTCTGTGGAGTCAAATATGATTGCTTTTTAATTTGACATTTTCTAATTATTTGCAGACTTCTATTATGACACGTAATTCTCCAGATCAAATATTTCCAGTTCTTTCAATGGGTCTTAGCATGTCATCATCCTCAGTTTCCTCAACATTTCCAAAATGTGATTCCCTAAACCGAATAAAATATTTAAGATGTAATCTAAACAGAAGGGCAGAGGACTTTCAGCTTTGTAGTCTTGAATGCTGTGCCTCTCAAAATGACCGAATTATCATTTTGGGCTGTTATGTTAAACTGCTGACATATATTGTCCTTGAAGGTCACCAAAACTCCGAGATTTTTTTTTTCAGGCAAGTTTTCTAGTCACATCTCTGCCATCTTGTATTTGTAAAGTTGTTTTTTGAACCTAAGTACAGGTATCTTCATTTATTTCTTTAAAATTTCATCTTATTAAATGTTATTATCTTATTCATATGAAATTTTCACTAATTCTACCAATTGTCCTACGGAACTTACAGGTTGTAAAGTGGTTAATTAATGCCATTGAAAGTTTTTTGGAGAAAAATTCCCAAATTTGGTGCTCTCTAGGAATTTTTTACAATGAGCACTTTCTTTCAAGAACAAAAGAATCAAATGAGGACATTTTTGGGGTAATGGGGAGATTAGAGAAAGTCCCTCAAAATACATTTGATGTCAGATCTGGTGCTTTCCAAGATTTTTAGCAGTGTGGAAAAACATTTTTCCGGAAAGTACTGAAGTCAAATGAGGCAGTTGAGGGTTACACAGATCAACAGAATCACTGACATTCCTTGGATCATTTGAAGTCAATTAACATATTTTTTGGATTTGGGACAAAACTTTTTCTTATAAGGAAACAGATTCCTAGAATGAAGTAGGAGTCAAATGAAGAAACATTTGGAATCTTGGAGAGTGTCAAGTCAATGAATTAATTTGTAGTAAAACTGGTATTTGGAATGGAAAGCATTTATTAAATTGAAATATTATGCTAAGTAGTGAAAATGCAAATAGGAAAATAGATGCAGTCCCTCTCCTCAAGGACTGATATGCCATAAGGCAGATGAGAAACAGGCAGTAATGAAGAGAAAAGTTGCATGCCAGATGCTAAGGCCATGTCAGACAGCAATGGCAGGGTACTTGATCTCCTCACAAGAAGATGCTAAGTCCAATGGTTAAAGTGGAGTGAGGGGATCTGAGTGGGTACTGTTTAGTAAGGCAGTTTCTTAGTCTTTGCTGATTTATTACACTCTTGCATTCTGAGGTCACATAGTCTCCTTTCCTTCCCTTTCCCCTGTCCTATGATTACTCATCAGTGGTTATCCCTTTCATTGACAAGGATTTTTCCCTTCCCTCATTCCTGATTCTGACCAAACTTAGTGTCCCTAAGCTGTGGATCAACCTTAGGAAAAGAAGGAAGAAGGAGGGAATTGATAATAGTATGCTTTAAAATTTGTACATAAGGTCTATATTTTTTTCACATTTGATTAGAAGAAGAATTAAAAAAAAAACATGCCTAGGAATTGTTTATAACTCAGAAACTTGACTTGAAAGAGTTCTATGCTGCTTTTATGTACTTGCTGTCAAGGAAGGGCTAATAATCACAGTAATAATAATTAATATGTAGATAATGCTGAGCACTGTGCTATTAATATTTCATTTGATCCTCACAACAACCCTGGGAGGTAGGTATATAATCCTCATTTTATAAATGAAAAAATTGAGACAAACTGGGATTAAGGTCACATAGCTAGTAAATATTTGATGCTGGATTTGAATTCAGGTCTTTTGATTTTAGGTCCATCTTTAAATACATACCACCTAGCTACCCATATGGAACTTGTGATTTCCTTTTGATCTTGGGGACAGTACTCAGTGCTCCATTTGTAACACAGAATTATCCTGGTTTCTGATTCTTTCCTGTTCCAAAGCTTTAACTGATTTGATCTGAGACTATCCAGAACTCACTTAAAATCAAGAAATGTGTATCTATGTGTGTGTGTATTTGTACAAAAATACATATATGTATATTTATACATATAGGTACTTAACTGTAGCCTCCTTGGAGGAGATAGAGGGGAGAAAAGGAGAGAAAAAGAAGTTAAAGAAAATCTACAAGGAAGCAAAGAAAAGATGGGTGGTTCTGAATATGTTTTAATATCATATATGCTTTCTTGAAATTGAGATTTACTATGACATATTTTGAATCATTTCATATTTTCTGCTATGTACATGACAATTTTTTTCTTTTTCTATCCTTTTTTCTATTTAATTTTTTTTTCAATAAATAAATGCATTTTTAAAAATCCAGGAATACTAGAGACAGTATCAATCTCCTCCATACTGTATATCAGATTTAGTAGCAAACTCATCACTTTCTGGGGAAGCTCCTTCCTACTCATCTCTCATCTCCCAGGAAGATCAGCTGTCCTACAGAATCCATGTGTTATGCGTGTTTCAATAATTTTACAATAAAAATTAAACATGTATATAGGTACTTCTAAGAATTCTGTAAGGAACTTTAGAGAACATTTACATTTTACAGGACAGTGAATTAAGGCACAGAGAGATGAGTTGAACAAAGTTAGATTCAAATAGAAATCCTTTAACTGGAAATCCAATTCTCTTGCACACTCTGAGGACAGGTCTCTAAATCAGCAAGAACTGAATTCAAGTCTTTTAAGTAGTTCAGGCAAATCTCTAAAACTCTAATTTGAAAAGACTGTGTTATTATACATTTGGTTAAAGAAAGTTCTTTATTAGAAGGTCCCTATGTGTATTAAAGAATAAGTCTGAAAAAAATCACTTTTTAATTTTGTTTTAGTCTTAGGAAGCAAAGAAAATCAGCCCTTAAGCTGTGTTAATCAGTCAAGTAGACTCTTCATGATCCCACTGGGGACTTTCTTAGCAAATATAATGGAGTAGTTTTCCATTTACTTTTTCAGCTCATTTTTACAGATGAGGAAACTGAGGCAAACAGAGCAAAGTGACTTGTCCAGAGTCACACAGCTAGTAAATGTCTGAGGCCTATCTCTAGGCCTGGAACTCTATGCCACCTAAGCTGCTCCTAACTAACACTGTAGTTAAGTTTTAAACTAAGGCTACAAAAGTAGAAATTTAATTTCATTGGGCATGGGCCTGTTGAGAAACAGGGAAAGTGATAAATATAAACCAAACTCTCTTTGTTCTGAGGCTGTAACAAGAAAATACTGAAGCCATTTGTTTAGAGATTTTAGCACCTGTAAAGATCTCTGAGCTTATGTGTTATAACTTATCTTGTTTATATTATAATAGCGTTTTTGAGCTTGCTTCCCTGAAATAAATATCACCATCCTGTTTTGTTATATTTCACAGGGAGATAATAAGTCAGAAATGTCCAACTAAATCAAAAGTATAAAAATCAAATAAAAATGAATTCCTGATGGGCACATTTAAATCTCAAAAAATTATAAGTTAGCATCATCTATGCTGTATTGTATTTTTATTTATTTTGTTAAACATTCCCCAATTACATTTTAAGCTGATCTAGTTTTCACTCTGGAGTTTTTCTGGTCTGGTGTTTCATACTTGTGATTTAGGTGACTACTGAAACCATCAAACTCCCAAGCCATGTCTGTAATTTGGTGCCTTCTCTTTGACAGCATCATGTGGCTATATCAGTTTGATCAAGTCTTTGCGATTGCATGACTTATATACTATAATTTATATTCTAACAGATATAATCCTAAATGCAATGCAGAAAAGTTTTTGTTTGGATACTATTTGCTCTCTGTTCCCTTCACTGGGTGCATAACATATCGCTGCCCCATTCTCTCTCTTAAATCATTATCCTATCATATTATTATATCATTTTATCCTTCATTAACCTTCAGTTGGGCCATCTGCCACTACCTCAGCTAAAATCCAAACTCTTGGAGGCCACAGTCTGTGTCTTGTATTTCTTTGTTGATTGCACAGTGATGGGAATATTGCAGATTCAGTCCACAAATACTTATTGATTTGAAAGATATAGTCCTGTTCTTAAACAGGTCCTATCATAAACCATGCTAAGGATTTAGCCTTAGTCAAGCTACGATGGGTTATGGAAATCTCATCTTGTCTTTTGGCCCATGCAAAATTGGTGAATCTTCCCTCTCTCCACTCCCTTTCTCTGAAGTTAGGACTCAGGAGTCCTTCCTTGGAATCATGGGGAAGGAGATGACTGTGTCATTTCACATTCATCTTGACCAAACTGTCTCAGTTGGCTTTCATCTGACCTGATGTATGGTTGAGCTAAGTATTTACTGTCTTTCTCCTCTGCCAGGACACCCTCTGTACACCATCACATGAGTGTGTGCTCATTTGCTGCATTACCAACCAGCTCTAAACCTTCCTCTTCAACTCACTTCATTTCTAATTTCCTGCCCTGCAGCATAACCATCATTCAGTGAACAAAATGACTGATTAGTCTGGAAAGGACTTGCTTCTAAAATACAATATTTTTCCACACTTGGAACACAGTAATTATACTTTGATATAGTTGGGAGAACAAATGCTCCCCAAGCTAAAACCCCATTCTCGGTGTGCTGTGTAAATCAAAAGAATAATGAAACTGTATCGAGATCCACATCATGCTAGTAGCCAATTCCTCATACATAGTCAAGCTTCATTGTATCAGACTAAGCAGGAAGAGGAACTATCTGAATAGAAGAAATTTGGTTTTATGGTACAGATAGTAACCTCAATTAATCCAACCAACCACTGCCAAATATAGGTCCTTCAGCATCTGCTGTCATGATTAAATGAGACTAATTTACATTTTGGCTAGCTATTGGTAAATGTGTACTTCTGAAGTTCTCACAAATTAATTGTGTGACCAAAGGCCAGTCAGTCATTTCACTCTTCATTTTCAAATGTGACCCTATTTCCTCATATGCAAAATTGAGCTAATAAACGTTCCTGTATGGCTGCAAGTCATGCACCATAGGAACCAAAGAAAGGAAAGTGAGCGTCATGCAAAGAGTGATAGAGAAGTACAAAGTAAACATAAACAGGGTAAAACATATTACACAATTGGATTAATTTCTCTTTAGGCTGCCCTGGACTTTCTGTACTATGCCATTGAAACTTATTCCCTCTGTAAGCTCACTCCACCCATGAACTACTTCTGTTTTAAAAAAAAAATTGTTGAAGTTTTTTATTTTCAAAACATATGCAAAGATAATTTTTTTCCAATACTGACCTTGTGTCATGAACTACTTCTCACATTGGAACTTTGATCTCTCACTATAACATCTCCCTATGATAGCTTTTTCCTTCTATAACTTTCATTGAAAGAGGGTATCCAGCCTAAACTAATCTATTTATTTAGTGCTATACCAATCAGACTTTCAAAAAACTATTTTAATGACCTAGAAAAAATAACAACAAAGTTCATTTGGAAGAACAAAAGGTCAAGACTTTCAAGGAAATTAATGAAAAAAAAAATCAAATGAAGGTGGCCTAGCTGTACCAGATGTAAAATTATATTATAAAGTAGCAGTTACCAAAACCATTTGGTTTCGGTTAAGAAATAGACTAGTTGATTAATGGAATAGGTTAGGTTCAAAGGACAAAATAATCAGTAACTTTAATAATCTAATTTCTGACAAACCCAAAGACCCCAACTTTTGGGATAAGAATTTGCTGTTTGACAAAAACTTCTAGGAAAATTGGAAATTAGTATGGCACTGATCCATACTTAACAATGTACACCAAGATAAGGTCAAAATGGGTTCATACTGTAGGCATAAAGAATGAGATTATAAATAAATTAGAAGAACATAGGATAGTTTACCTCTCAGACCTGTGGAGGAAAAAAGGAATTTGTGACAAAAGAAGAACTAAAGATCATTATTGATCACAAAATAGAAAATTTTGATTATATTAAATTAAAAAGTTTTTATACAAACAAAACTAATGCAAACAGGATTAGAAAGGAAACAATAAATTGGGAAAACATTTTTACAGTCAAAGGTTCTGACAAAGGCCTCATTTCCAAAATATATGAAGAATTGACTCTAATTAATAAGAAATCAAGCCATTCTCCAATTGATAAATGTCAAAGGATATGAACAGACAATTTTCAGGTGAAGAAACTCAAACTATTTCTAGCCATATGAAAAGATGCTCCAAGTCATTATTATTCAGAGAAATGCATATTAAGACAACTCTGAGATACCATTAGACACCTCTCAGATTGGCTAGGATAACAGGAAAAGATAATGCTGAATGTTGGAGGGGATGTGGGAAAACTGGGACTACTAATGCATTGTTGGTGGAATTGTGAATACATCCAGGCATTCTGGAGAGCTATTTGTAACTATGCTCAAAAAGTTATCAAATTGTGCATACCTTTTGATGCAGCAGTGAAGTTGTATGTACAAGAATGTTTGTGGCAGCTCTTTTTGTAGTGGCTAGAAACTGGAAACTAAGTGATGCCCATCAATTGGAGAATGGCTGAATAAATTGTGGTATATTAATGTTATGGGATATTATTGTTCTGTAAGAAATGACCAACAGGATGATTTCAGAAAGGCCTGGAGAGACTTACATGAACTGATGCTGAGTGAAATGAGCAGGACCAGGAGATCATTATATTCTTCAACAACAATACTATATGATAATCAATTCTGATGACATGTCTCTCTTTAACTTTACAGGATCCAAATCAGTTCCAATTGATCAGTAATGAACAGAACCAGCTATACCCAGCGAAAGAACTCTGGGAAATAAGTGTGAAACACTGCATAGCATTTATAATCCCTCTATTTTAGTCTGCCTGCATTTTTTTATTTCCTTCACAGGTTAAGTGTGCATTATGTCAAAGTCAGATTCTTCTTGTGCAGCAAAATAACTGTATGGATATGTATACATATATTGTATTTAACTTAATCTTTAACATATTTAACATGTATTGGTCTACCTGCCATCTGGGGGAAGGGGTCGGAGGAAGGAGGGAAAAATTGGAACAAAAGGATTTGCAATTGTCAATGCTGAAAAATTACCCATGCATATATCTTGTAAATAAAAAGTTGTAATAAAAGAAAAAGAAAAAGGGTATCTAGGCTAGCTATATCATCATTCATCTCCAGCATACTCTCTGATTTTTCTAGACTTTCTCCACATAACCCTGCTCTGAAGCAGGTATTTTTATTTGTATTTTTGCACTTAATAGTATCTTATTTTTTCTTTACATGTAAATATAGTTTTCAATATTCATTTTTGTGAGATTTTGAGTTCTAAATTTTTTCTCCTTCCCTTCTTTACCCCTCCTTAAGAGAGCAAGCAATCCAATATAGATTATACATATGCAATCATGTTAAACATATTTCCACATTAGACATATTGTAAAAGAAGAATCAGAACCAAAGGGGAAAATCCTGAGAAAGAAAAAAAAATTCAAATTCCACAGTTCCCATTGGAATTGTTTTGAATCACTGTATTGCTGAAAAGTGATAAGTCTATCATAGCTGGTCATTATACAATGTTGATGTTATTGTGTACAATGTTCTGGTTCTGCTCACTTCACTTAGCATCAGTTTATTATGTAAGTATTTCCAGGTTTTTCTGAAATCTGCCAGAAAATGCCTGCTCATTATTTCTTATAGCATAATAGTTTTCCATTATATTAATATACAACAATTTGTTCAGCCATTCCCCAATCAATGGATATCCTCTCAATTTCCAATTCTTTGGCACCAGAAAATTAGTTTCTATAAATATCTTTGCACATATTTTCCCCTTTTTGATCTCTTTGGGATACAGACCTAATAATGCTGTATTAAATGGTATGTACAGTTTAGTTGCCCTCTAGGCATAGTTCCAAATTGTTCTCCAAAATGGTTGGATTAGTTCACTAACAATGCATTAGTGTCCAATTTTCCCACATCTTCTTCAACATTTATCATTTTCCTTTTCTCTCATATTAGCCAGTCAGATAGATGTGAAGTGAAATCTCAGAGTTGTTTTAATAATATTTCTCTAATCAATAGTAATTGGGAACATTGCTCCCCTCCCATGGCTATAGATGCCTATTCATATTCTTTGATCATTTGTCAATTGGGGAATGACTTGTATTCTCATAAATTTGATTCAGTTCTCTATATATTTGAGAAATGAGGTCTTTATCAGAAACACTGACTGTAAAAATTATTTCTCAGCTTTATGCTTTTCTTCTAATCTTCATTGCATGCTTTTTTAATTCAATGTAATCAAAATAATTTATTTCGTATTTCATAATGTTTTCTATCTCTTTTTTGTCATAAATTCTTCTCTTATCCATAGATCTGACTATTAAACTTTTCCTTGCTCTTCTAATTTGCTTATGATATCACCCTTTGTGTCTAAATCATGTGCCTTTTTCATTTGGAATAGTCTGTGAGATGTTGGTCTATGCCTAGTTTCTACCTTACTATTTTCCAGTTTTCCCAACAGTTTTTGTCAAATAATGAGCTTTTATCCCCAAAAGCTGGAATCTGGTTTTATCAAAAAGTAGATTATTATAGTCATTGACTATTGTCTTGTGTACTTAACCTATTCTACTGATCTACCACTCTTTCTTAGTCAGGCCATATAGTTTTGATGATTGACACTTTATAATATAGTTTTAGTTCTGGTATGGCAGATTTTGGCAATTTGATTGGTATGTCATTGAATAAGAAGATTAATTTAGACAGAATTGTCATTTTTATTATATTACCACAGGCTATCCATAAGCAATTGATATTTTTCCAATTTTTTTAGATCCAACTTTATTTGTTTAAAGTGTTTTGTAATTGTGTTTATATAGTTCCTGGATTTGTATTGTCTACATTTCTTTTAAATGGAATTTCTTTTTCTCTCTCTTGCTGTTAGGATTTGTTGGTAGTATATAGAAATAATTATGATTTATGTGGGGTTTTTATACCCCACAACTTTACTAAAGTTGTTAATTGTTTTAAGTAGTTTTTAGTTCTAGGATTCTCTAAATATACCACTAGGTTATCTGCAAAGAGTGATAGTTTTGTTTCCTCATTGTCTATTCTAATTCCTACAATTTCTTTTTCTTTTATTCTAAAGCTAACATTTCTAGTACAATATTGAATAATAATGGTAACAACAGGCAATCTTGTTTTATCTGGGATCTTACTAGGAATGCTTATAGCTTATCCCCATTAGAGATAATGCTTGCTGATGGTTTTAGATAGATGCTGCTTATCATTTTAAGAAAAACTCCATTTATTCTCATTTTTTAAAGAATTTTTAATAGGAATGGGTGCTGTATTTTGTCAAATGCTTTTTATGCATTTATTGAGATAATTTTATGATTTCTTTTAGTTTTATTATTGATATGTTCAATTATGCTGATAGTTTTCCTACTATTGAACCTATTGAACTTATATTCCTAATACCACCTATCATAGTGTATTATCCTTGTGACAAATTGCTTTTATCTCTTTGCTAATATTTTATTTAATGTTTACATCAATATTCATTATGGAAATTGATCTATAACTTTTTCTCAGTTCTTGCTTTTCCTGGTTTAGGTATCAGCAATACAGCCATGTCATAAAAAAGAATTTTGTAGAATTTCTTCTTTGCCTATTTTTTCAAATACTTTATATATATATATATATATATATATATATATATATATATATATATATATATATATATATATATATATATGTATGTATATATATAGGTATAAACTGCTCTTTAAATGTGTGGTAGAATTCACTTCTAAATCCAACTGACCCTGGAGATTATTTTTTAGGGAGTTCATTGATGGCTTCTTTATTTTTTTTTCTAAATTTGACTTATTTAAGCATTTTATTTCCTCTTCTCTTAATCTGGGCAATTGGTGTTTTTTTTGCAAATATTTATCCTTTTCACTTAGATTGTGCAATTTATTACTATAAAGTTGGGCAAAACATCACCTAATTATTGCTTTAAATTTTTCTTCATTTATGGTGAATTTGCCTTTTCGTTTTTGATACTGGTAATTTAGTTTTCTTCGTTATTTTAAAAATAAAATTAATTGAATATTTATCTTTTTTTTTCATAAAACCAGATGTTAGTTTTATTTATTAGTTCAATAGTTTTCTTACTTTCAATTGCATTAATCTCTTCTTTGATTTTTCAGAATTTCTAATTTGGTATTTAATTGGGCATTTTAAATTTGTTTTTTTTCCCTAGCTTTTTAAATTGCATGCCCAATTCATTGATTTCTTCTTTCTCTATTTTACTTATTTAAGCATTTAAAGATATAAAATTTCCCCTAAGAACTGCTTTGACTGTATCACATATGTTTTGATATGTTTCATAAATGTCATTCTCTTTGATGAAATTATTCATTATTTCTACTTGTTCTTTGACTAATTTATTCTTTAGGATTAGATTATTTAGTTGCCAATTAATTTTTAATCTATCTTTCCATGGTCCTTTACTACACATAATTTTTATTGCATTATGATCTGAAAAGAGTACATTTAGTATTTCTTTCTCTCTGTATTTGATTGAGGTTTTTTGTTCCATAATATGTATGTATTTCCATGTACCATGTGTAGGTACCATGTACAATTGAGAAAAAAAAGGTATATATTTTTTCTATTCCTACTCAATTTTCTCCAGAGGACTATATCTATCTTTTCTAAAATTCTATTCATATCCTTAACTTTTTTTCTTGTTTATTTTGTGTTTCTATTTATTTAGATCTGAGAGTGGGAGGTTGAGGTCCCTTACTAGTATAGTTTTTATATTTCTTCCTTTAACTCACTAACTCCTCCCATAAGAATCTGTATGTTATACCACTTGTTGATTAGATGTTTAGTATTGATATTAGTTCATTGCCTCTGGTATCTTTTTAGCAAGATGTACTTTTCTTTTTTATCTCTTTTGCTTTGTCTGAGATCAGAATTGTTACTCCTGTTAAATTTTTTTTTTTTTTACTTCAACTGAAGTCTAGCCTTTTACTTTTACTCTGTATGTGTATCTCTGCTTCAAATGTGGTTCTTGTGGGATTCTGGTTTTTAATTCACTCTGCTATCTGCTTCCATTTTATGGGAGAGTCATCCCATTCACATTCACAGTTATGATTACTATGTATTTCCCTTCACCCTAATTCCCCACATTTATATTTTCTAAACATATCTCTCCTCACCAGTGCTTTTTTTTTCTGACCACTGTCTCTCTCAATCTGTCCTTCCTTCTATCAGGCTCCATTCCCTTTTCTTTTTTTCTTTCTACTCCTACTTCTGTCCTCCCTTCTGGAATTTGGCTACAATATTTCCTGGAGTTTTCATTTTGGGATCACTGTTAGGAGGTGATTGGTGTATTGTTTCAATGACTATTTTACTCTCCAATTCTGGGATATCAGGGCAGTTTCCCTTTACAATTTCTTGAAAGATACTGTCCAGGCTCTTTTTTTTTTTTTTTTTTTTTATTATGGCTTTCAGCCTGGATTGATTTTCTAGGTTGGTTGTTTTTCCAATGAAGTATTTTACATTTTCTTATATTTCTTCATTCTTTTGATTTTGTTTGAATGATTCTTTTTTCTCATGGAATCATTGGTTGTACTTGCCCAATTCTAATTTTTAAGGAATCATTTTTATTTTCAGTTTCCATTGACCAATCCTATTTTTTAAAGATTTGTTTTCTTCAGTCAATTTTTCCCTACCTTTTCCAGTCTCTCTCTTGCACAATTCTCTCTTCCTTTCCCATTTTTTCTTCTACCCTCTTATTTGATTTTTTAAAATCCTTTGCGAGGCTTCTATAAGAAGGCTTTTGGGGCTTGAGGTCAATTCATGTTCCCTTTTGAAACTTCACATGGAGGTATTTTGACATTGTTGTCCAATTTTCAGTTTGTGTTTTGACCTTTCCTCGTAGTCAGAGTACCTTTCTATGGTCAGAACTTTTTTCTGTTTTTTACTCATTTTAGCCTATTTTTTGTAACTTTTACAGCTAAGCTCTACTACTAGGGCAAAGGGGGTGAGAGGAGGACACTTTAGGAAGCTTCTTTTGCTGGGGATCAGGGCCCTAGTCACTGGCTTTCTCAATGCCTTTGGGGCCTGTAGCTTATCCACTAAACTGGGGTGGCTCGGTCTAGTTGTGCCAGGTAGCTGGCAGTTTGCCTTCTTCATTGGGACTGAAGATCTCACATTTAGTCTGCTAAGTCAAGACCAAGGGGTTTAAGTTGCTGATCTGTGCTGTGATTAAGAACCTTCTTTTGGCTTTTCTGGACATCATCTGTGCTGTGCTGTGCTCATCTTTTACCCAAACGAGAGAGAGCTTTCCTAGAGTCCTTTTGAATTATCTTAAGGTGGAAACTTTTTTCATTCATCTTTTTGTGGGTTCTGTTGCTCCAGAGTCCAGTTAGAGTTAGAGTTGTTTCCAAGGCAAACTGGGGAGCATAGGCCATGTCATTGCTTCTCTCTGCCATCTTGACTCCACCTCTTCAGGCAATTTCAAACCAGGTATCTTTGCCTCCTTCTCTCTTCATTTAAGTTTCCTTTTAAGTACTATTTTATTAGAATATAAACTCTGTGAGGGCAGGATATTTCTGCTTGTATATGTATTCTCAGGCTTAGCACTTAGTAAATATATAATAAATGCTTGTTAAACTGATCTATTGACTCCAAATAAAGAAATATGGAAGGAAAATGGGTTCAAGATATCATCAAAGGAAGATATCAACAGAAAAAGAAGAGTGGCCAGCTACTTGGCAATTTTTATTTTTGTTACTGTTTAGTCATACTCATGGTTCCATTTGGTGTTTTCTTAGTAAAGATCCTGGAATAGTTTGCCATTTCTTTCTTCAGATTATTTTGCAGATGAGGAAATTGAGGCAAACAGAGTGAAAGTGACTTGTCGAGGATCACACAGATAGTATTTGTTTGAGACTAGACTAGAACTCAGTGAGATGAATCTTCTTTGCTCTAGTCTTGATACTCTATTCACTGTGCCACCTAGTCACCAACTATACAATGACAGCACTGATAACCATTGGGCAACCTGTGTATTCTGATATCAAAGGAAAGCAAGGAAATTTCTAATCCATAAGGTAGATGCCATAGGGAAGAGAACATGATTAAGCATTGTATAGAAATTGGAAGATATGGAAAGATTATAATCTGAATCACTAGAAAACATGCCCACATTGATAAGATTCAACATGTATTTGAATGTTTGAATAAGGCTTCTATTCCTACCTTGCTGAACTGCTATACAAAAAGTGGCTAAACATCATGCTATATAAATGTTAGTAAATATAAATGTTAATACATATAAATTATAATATAAATTCTATGTAAATATTAATCATTTTCATTATTCTTGCCCTTAAACAAATAAATTGTGCTTATTATGGGGAAAATGTTTAAGCTTTAAATAATGCTACCTAGAGATTAATCATTATCATTGTTTTTGTTCTTATGATAAATAAATACAATATTTCTTTTGAAACCCATCACATTAATAATGCTCTTCATGCAACAATTATTTATTAAGTATCTACAATGTTAAAGACATGGTGCCAGGTATTAATAATTCCTTAAGCTTGCTTAATAGACCCTTATTGTTTTGATAGTGAAGAAGCAAATTTTGTTCATTGTTCATTTCTGAATTTCACAAATTCCAAAATAATATATTTCACATTAATGTGATTTTCAATATATATTACAGAACTAGTTGAGATTAACTAGCTAGGGGCAACAAGATGGCACAGTGAATAGAGCACCTGTCCTGGAGTCAGGGAAACCTGAGTTCAAATATAATTTCAGACATTTAACACTTACTAGTTGTATGACTGGGCAAATAATTTAATCCTAATTGCCTCAAAAAAAAGAGGGATTAATTGACTAACATTTTAAATGATACAGGGGAAAGGTCTATTCTAAATATTAACTAGCTAAAATTAAGGGAGGCCAAATAACTAGTTGGCATCAACACCAACTCTATAAATATAGAATTTCTGAGTTTTTAAGCACATTGATATTTGACAGTAATTATGATTTATGTCAATATTAACTAACTCAACTCAATTATAACCATTGTTGGACTTTAGTTTTGTGAATATACTTTGTATAGGTATGTATCATGGTTTAATATGACTAAAAATCTAGTCAGAGGAGAACAGTTAAGGTTGTTGATAGGTTTAAATAATATTCACATTTTTGATGTATCGAATATGGTTTAATAGTTAGAAGGGAAATAGCATTGTATAATTGATAAAGAATCAGCCTCAAAGTCAACTTCTGCCTCTTACACATACTAGATGTATGTCTAGAAGCAACTCATTTTGCCTTTTTAGCATGTCCCGGTGATTCTCTAAGTAGCTTAGAAGATACAGATGTGGGAAGAGGAGGATTTATAAAGTGCTTTCCTAGAAATAGTCCTCTAAAATAGGCAGTATATTGATCTGGAGTTTCAGATATGACAGTCTCTTATGGAACTTATAATATTCTAGAAGGAAGTGATACATACCTAAAAATTATTCAAAATAATGGATTTATAATTACCCAAGTTACAATGCAAAACTGGAACTCAGAGTAAGAGTTCTGATTCCTAGACCAGGACTTAGACCCTAAGGCCCCATGTCTTGATTGTAGGGTCAAAAGTATTAGTCTAATGTCCATTATTCACCAAAACCATGCAGTAGAGGTCCAAATTCATTTAGGTAGAAAGGAAGACTTTGAGACAGAAAACTTTCTGGCCCCTGAATAAGTTGACAGGGAAATGAATCAAACACTTAATTAAAAATACGAATTAAAACAGATTTTTAACAATTCTCCTTAAAAAAAAAAGAAGTATAGAATCAAAGAAAATCACTAGATCAAGGATTTCTGGAAAGCAGAAAATAAGCACTTTGTCCATAGACTAGTCACATTGACCTAAGCTAGTCTGTATTGTGAAGAGAAAGAAGAATTGTTCTCATCTTAAATCTAATAACTCAAGTTAATAGTTGACTCTTTAAAGAAACCCAGTGTCCCATAGTTCTCTTTTAAATAATCATTCTGTTAACAGGAAGGAGATTCATTTTGCTTAAGGAGAATACCTGTTCTGCATACCTGCTGATCTTACTTAAAATGCAATCACACCCTTGGATACATCTGCCTTTTCACACCATTTAAATCTCTGACTAAATACCTCCAATAACAGACAACTCAAAACCACATGAGGTTGCCAATTCTACAAAATTACTTTGTGCCTTTAGGAAGTTTTCCCTCTCATGTTGTGCACAAAGCTTGCCTTCCTGCTATTTCCACCCATTGGTTCTAGGTTGGTCCTTTGGAACCATTTGGAACAAGTCTGTACTCTTTCTTCCATATGACAGCTCTTTTTCACAGGGCATAAGAAAGCGAATACCTCTCTCTAAGTATTCTCTTTTTTGAGTAATATTCCCATTACCTTTAAGTATTTCAGAGTAAAAAGAAAGAGCACTAGACTTGAACATAGAAGATCTGGATCTAAAACCCAGCTTTGCCGATAACAAGCCATTCGATCTCACATAAATTACTTATACTCTATGAGCATTATTTTCTGCATCTTAAAAAAATGGGGCAGCATTTTTAGCTATCTCACAAGATTGGTATGAAAATAGCACTTTACAAAAATCTTAAAGAACTATATAAAAGTATGTTATTTTATTATTATTAGTAGTAGTAGTAGTAGTAGTAGTTGTTGTTGTTGTAGTAGTAGTAGTTGTTGAATTGTTTGTAGTAGTAGTAGTAGTAGTAGTAGTAGTAGTAGTAGTAGTAGTAGTAGTAGTAGTAGTAGTAGCAGCAGCAGCAGCAGCAGCAGCAGCAGCAGCAGCAGCAGCAGCAGCAGTAGCAGTAGCATTAGTAGCAGTAGGAGGAGGAAGAGGAGAGGAAGGAGAAGAAGAGAAAAAAGGGAGAACAGGAAGGAGAATAGAAGATAAAATAAGAAGAAGGAGGAGAAGAAGGAAAAGGAGGAAGAGAACAAGAAAAAAGGAGAAAGAGAAGGAGGAGAAGAGGAATTAGAAGAAGAAGAAGAAGAGAAATTAGAAGAAGAGAAATTAGAAGTGGATAGCGGAGTGGATCAAAATGCAGAATTTTACAATATGTTGTTCATAAGAATCATACTTGAAGCAGAGACACATACACAAAGGAAAGGTAAAGGATTGGGGGCAGAATTTTTTATGCTTCAGCTGAAATGAAGAAGAGAAGAAGAAGAAGAAGAAGAAGAAGAAGAAGAAGAAGAAGAAGAAGAAGAAGAAGAAGAAGAAGAAGAAGAAGAAGAAGAAGAAGAAGAAGAAGAAGAAGAAGAAGAAGAAGAAGAAGAAGAAGAAGAAGAAGAAGAAGAAGGAGGAGGAAGAGGAGGAGGAGGAGGAGGAGGAGGAGGAGGAGGAGGAGGAGGAGGAAGGAAGGAAGGAAAAGAAGAAGAAGGAGGAGGAAGAAGAAGAAGAAGAAGAAGAAGAAGAAGAAGAAGAAGAAGAAGAAGAAGAAGAAGAAGAAGAAGAAGAAGAAGAAGAAGAAGAAGAAGAAGAAGAAGAAGAAGAAGAAAGAGGAGAAGGAAGATGACGATGAGAAGAATTATTCCTTGATTTTAGGGAATTCCCCACTCAAAAAAAGGAAATCCTCTCTACCAATGCAAGTCAACAACCAGAATTCTGGCATTTTGACTGAAGTTGAAATTGTTTAGTAGTGTCTGACTCTTTGTGACTCCTCATGGGAATTCTTGGCAAAGATTCTGGAATGATTTGCCATTTTCCTTTCCAGTAGATTGGACAAACAGAGACACACAGGTAACATTGTTAGTGGTGACTGAGTTTGGCTTGGAATCCAGGTCTTCCTGACTCTAGGCCCACTGCTCTATCCACTGCACTGGCTGCCTTGCAGTGAAGGACTGCATTTCAATTTAAGCCTTAAAAAGAATGGCCTGAAGTACTGAAAAGATGAAGTGAGTTGCCAGGGAAAGGCTTGCCCTCAGGTCTCCTAGCCCAGGGTCCTGCCCTTTCACTGCTGTATCATACTGCCTTGTAGTTATCATTATGATAATGAGGAAGAGGAGGGTGATGAAAATGACAGCAGTCACCACAAGCTGTAGAATTGAGGATGCATAACTCTTCCCCTTTGCTTCTTAATCATATACTGGTTTCCTCACTAGAACCAAGCCTGTTCCAATAAGAAGATCCACCAGTCCAGGAGAATTGTTTGAGCCTGAGTTTGAGGACGCTCAGCTCTCATGGCTGGATTATTATGATTATGATTATTTATTTTTAGTGAAACCCATACTAGACACTGATTTATTGTCCTGGAGAGGAGAAAAAGTCCTTTTATCCCCTTCTGGGCTGCTTCTAGTTATCCCAGGGTAAGATGGAATATCAGGTGAAGGATGGAAGGAGTGGACTTCTACAACTTTGCTCCTTTTGAATAAGCCCTCCTTGTAAACCTAAGCAGACAAGCAGGTGGGTAAATGAGGCTGTCTGGCTTCCTTTGTCTCATTCCTTCTGTGCTTCCTTCTTCCCTCCCCCTCTTCCAGTGTTGAGCCAGCTTTCCCATTACTTACCCTGCCAGCCATAAACGCCTATTTATTTGCGGACTAACTTTCTGGTGGTTTAATATCCCCTTGAATTACAGTACAATCTCTTTCAAGTTATATTTGATTATTTTTCACATTTAAAAACATGAATACAATTACCTTACGATGGCATGTGCCATTACAGTCACAGATAAAATAGTATCTCAATACTATGGATGCATCTTATACAAGTAGGCGGCCTCTAAAAAATATATCTCCACCATGGAACAAGATCCACAGTGATAGGTGCCATATAAATGCATATAGAACAATAAATAGATACAAAGGAAACAGATGTTGAATAATTAATCCCTGCTTCTCTCTAGAAACGAGCTTTATAAATCTTTCTTCAGTGTTCATTTATTTCTAGAGAAGCAAATATTTAAAAGTAAAGAATAAGTAATGGCCAGGAAGGAGTGAAATAATAATAATAATAAAAATAACAAAACCAAAGAAGAAGAGAGAAGATTATAGATTGCTGAAGCTCTATTATTCCAGTCTGCTGCTGGCAACATCCTGCAAGATCATATTGGTAAAGATGGAAAGTGGGTTTATAACAATCGGGGTTTCATTGATGCTCATTCATTGACAAAGTGCCATATTGATGTGTCAGATCTGGACACCCACTGGCATAGACAGATTGCATGACTTACAAAGCATTTTCACGTCTATTATTCAATTTAATAAGCATTTATTATTCAATATGTACCCAGCCCTGTACTAGGTTACAAATACAAGGAATGAGATAATTATTATTTTCATGGAACTTACATTGTAGGGGAGGGATACAACATTACACAACTAAGTAAATATTGTAAAGGAAATTTGTTAAGGGGGAGCTTGGGCTAACATCTTGGCAAGATCAGGAAAGGTTAGTTACAAGTAGCACTTGAGCTGATGCTCACTTGACTTTCACAGCGACCTTATGAGATTGGGGGCAATAGAAAGAGTCCTGGACTTAGGTTCAAGTCACTTCTCTGAGCTTCAGCTTCCTGATCTGTGAAATGAGAATATGAATATATGCAAGAGAATTATTGTGAAATAAGAACTCTATAAAAACAATATAAATATGAGCTTTTATTATTATCCTCATATTACATGTGTAGGAACCAAAGCTCAAAAAGGGATGCTCAGAAAGTAAATAAGGGAGTTGGGATTCTTCTACAGCAGAGAACTATTTGATAAGACTGAAAAGACCCTCAAAATCTATTTACAAGCTTACTGTATTTCCACCAATCAGAGGTTGAGATTATCAAACTCCTCTTTTAAAATGTCCCCTCTGATTATCTGCTACTCAGTCCTTAGAGTGAATGAAATATCAATTGTTTCTCTTTAACAGAACAAGAGGGCAAATATGAAAATACTGCTGATTAGAGAAAGGGGAGAGTAATCTAAACTCTTATAGCATTGTAAGGCACTGGGGGAAGCTTTGGGCAGCTAGGCCCACTGAAGGACCTAGAGGTGAGAAAAAGGAAATGAAGAAAAGTAGGATGGAGAAAAAAAATTTACCTACTTTGCAATTTTACCCAAAGATGAACCTGCTCATACTCAATGAATAGCCCTCTTATATGGTGAGGGTTGGTTGGTTAATAGCCAATGCCCTGGCTACTAACTATATTAATGGTCATCTGGAAAGGAATTAATAGGCGTATAAAATCCAAGATCAGGCATTGGTGATTCCATCTCACTGCTCTTGTTTAGTTCTGGAGATCTACTTTTAAGGATATCATAAAATGGAAAAAAGCTAACTGAGGGCAAACAGAATGCCAAGGGACCTTTAGATGAAGACTGACTGAAGAAACAAGGGATGTGCATCCTGGAAGAGAAAGGCTTATGGGGGATTTTGGAGCTTCCAAATAATTAGAGGATCTTTCACACAGAAGAAAGGTTAGTTGTTCTATTTCAGCATTGCAAAGAGAAAAATTGAAGCTTCATATAAGGAATATATCTTAACACTCAACAGCTATTTAAAAGAGTAATGAGCTGCTTTGCTAGGTCATTGGAGGTCTTCAAGAAAAGACTGAATGGCCATTTGGGGGGCAAATTGTAGAGGACATTCTTATTCAAATATATATTGGACAACAAGGATTCTGGGATCACTTACAACTCTGAATTTTGTGATTCTGCAATTCTTGTACAGAAAAAGAAGGCTACTGGACCTTGATCAGTGGGACACAAATTGGGTTGTTTCTCCAGAAGTGAGGATGGATTTATATTAAGCTAGTGGAAAATAAGCTCCTTGAGGGCAGGACCTATCTCACTTTATCTCAGTGTCTAAAATAGTACCTGGGACATAGAAAGCTTTTAATAAGTGCTTGTGGAGCGAATCCCTTCTGAATAGCAAGTTGTACACAATACATTTACATTTTCATGTGCAATCATCTCCTCCCCCAACTCTATGACGGTATGAAAATGCTTATTTTATTAAGTTCAGAATAAAATAAATAAAATTTAAAAAGAATATCAATGAAACATTAAATAATTCAAAGAATATACAGAAGGAAGTTCAGGAAATTTAGACAATGTTGCTATTATTGTGGCATATATAACCATTAAAATTAATATATGCACAAAAAGTTATATGTAAATAAAAGTTAAACTTTTATATACAATATTATATTTCTATTCCTAATCTATTAAAATGTTCATACAAATTAAGTGCAAAAAAAAGATCTTTCTTCAGATTCTCTTCATGCTGAGTGCCATGTTACTGGCTTTACTGTTGGCCAGAATCGGTATAACAGTCGTGCGTTGCATAGAACCCTAGCCCTGGATTCAGGAAAATGAGTTCAAATTTGGCCTCAGACACTTACTAGCTATGGGGCCTTGAGGAAATCATTTAAGTTCTTTTTGGCTTAGTTTACTCAGTTGTCAAATCTGGGATGGTGATCCCTCAATGATTTCTACTTCATTTAAATGTGTCTTATCCACACAAATCCATCTTGTAGGATTGTTGTGAGGGTCAAATGAGATAATAATTGTAAAACGCTTAGCACAGGCACTTCATAAATACTTGTCCCCTACCCTTCTTCTCCCTTGGAGATTGAACCCAGTATTTGACCATACTCGAAGAGAACTTTATCCAATTAACTCAATAGCTTTAAACACTACGCTCTGTTTACTATGACCTTGGGGGAGTGTGGGTTGGAGGTATTTGATAAATAGTGACTTTTCTGAGTCAAATTAGAATGGCTCCTTTTTCTGAAGAAGAATCACAAAAGCAGTCCAGTATTTTATAGAACTGAAGACACCAATTATAGAATCCAAAATCCCAGAGCAGAAAAGTACCAAATGCCAGTGAGGTGACGTAGCCTGACATAGATAGCCCTTATACCTTCAGCATGCCTTCTTTCTGAGCTGGATATGCAATAAGCTGTACATTTAGATCCTACAGAGTGCTGCTTTTCAGAACAGAATTAGAGTAATTATTAATAATAATAATTATAGCTAACATTTATATAGCACTTACTTTGTGCTTGCACTGTGCCAAGTGCTTTACAATTATTTGTCCTCACAACAACCTTATAAGGCATATGCTGTTATTATCTTAGTTTTACTGATAAGGAACCTAAGTCAGAGATTAAGTGACTTGCCTAGGATCACAGACCTGGAAAAGTCTGAGTCCAGATGTGAATATGGAATTTGTTATGCTTTGTCCAGTAACTGGACTAAGATTTACCCTGGCTGAGGTTATGTGAAGAATCTGGGATGGTGATCCCTCAATGATTCCTACTTCATTTAAATGTGTCTTATCCACATAAATCCATGCAGAGCCAGTCCTTGGCAACAGTATAAAACTGAGAAAATTTGTTTGGGGTCCCCCATCATCTTCCCTTCTGTGATAATTCTCTCTAGAGTTTCCTCACTGTGTCTCTTGCTCCCAAATGCTCACCCTTCTTCAATAGTGACTTTCTGGCCAGCCTCGCCTATTCCTGACAAGATCCATCCAGAATATTTCCCTTCCTGTTTGATAAAGTAATTGAAGATAATGCTTCAATAGTAATAAATAACTTAACATTTTATTAAGACAACATTTTCTTTTTCTTTTTTAGAGGAGCTAAGTCTGAAGGAAAGGTGCAGTTCTTAGGATTGGTCTGAATGCTTGAATGCCCCTATCCCAGTCCAAAATAGTCTAAGAATAATTACTCCCCTTTTCTTACAGTTCTGTCAAATATCAGGTCAAAGGATAAGGAGTGGATGTTATCCTGGATCTGATAACAAGTATCCTTCTCCTTCGGTTTTCCCAATTCACTGCCTCATGTGAAGAAAAACCTTTCTTCAGGTTCCTATACTACTAGTTCATTGTTCTCCCCAGAACAGCTGCTATCACTTGATTAATCATCAATCATTCAGTCAACACACATTTATTAAGCTCTCTGCTGGAACCTACAAAACTCTAGTTTGTAATTGGCCTCGAGCCAGACAAGGAGAGTATGTAGGCTTGGAGGCCTGTGGTCCTGCCAGGTAGAGTGCCCACACAATCAAAGAGGAAGCCTCTCAACAATAGGACCAGGAGATAGAGCTCAAAATGGGTTCAGTCTGCACCCTTTCCCTAGCAGAGGCTCAGACCCACATCAGCACTTTTGCTCATACTGCTTCTCTTATCCTGGAATGCCTTTTCCCCCTGTTTTCTTCCTATACAAATCATTACACCCTTCAGGGCCTATCCAATTAGGACCAAAAAACCTTCCCTGCCTTCTCAGGCTTCAGTGATTCCTCCCTCCTCTGAATTCTTCTAATCCTTATCATCTGTACCCCAAAGTTCACCATTTCATCATAAACATGGTATTCTCTAGTTGTTTATCTTTTAACTCAGGGCTTCTTAGATTTTTTCCACTTGTGACCCCTTTTCACCCAAGAAATTTTTTTGTGACCCTGGATATATGGGTATATAAAATAGGTATACAAGTCAAACATTTACTGATAATAAATTATTATTTTACAACCCCCACAAGACTACATATGGGGTTGTGAATCACAGTTTAAGAAGCTGGATTCTAAGTGACTCATGGTTGTGAAGGTTCTAAAGTGATAATTTAGTCCAATCCCTGACCCTATCCAGCAACTCTGCTCAAATTTAGTGGTGGACAATTTACTACCTGTGTTTGAGGTGGCTGTGGGAAAGAGCTAGCCTTCAGGCCCCCTAAAGCCTCAATTCAAAAAGATCTATGTCTCTTCTGCATCACAAACATCCCTCATTTTACAGAGGGAGAAACTATGGCACAGGGAGGGGAAGATCCTGGCCCAAGGCCCACAAGAAGTAGAGAGTCTGATGGGGGAGAAGATGCTCAGAGCAATTCAGTCCATTTCTGGATAGCCTTAATTGAAACTAGGAATTGAAATCTTAGCAAATAGAATTGAAATGTTTCCTTCCACCCATTGGAAGTTTCTAATTGGTAAAGCAGAACAAAAACTAATATCTCTTGCATATGACAACCTTTTAAATACTTCAGTGAAAGCTTTCATTTACCCCCCAAACAATCTTCAAAAAACCCCAGTTCAATAGATGCTCATATGATATGACCTGTAGGCCCTCCAACACCCTAATTCCTCTGATCTGGATCTGGTTTATCAATGTCCTGCTTAAATGTAGTCAAGGTTATTTCATAGGAGTGGGTTAAAGCAGAGAGAGAGAACTCAAAAGTCATCAAGTCTAACTCCCTCATTTCACAAATGAATTAATAATTAATAAATGATTTAATGAATCAATAATTTATAAAATAAATTAATAAACTAATAACTAATGAATTAATACATAAAATTTATATGGAATATATTAAGTGTGAAACATATGCTAAGTGCTTTATATATATTGTCTTACTTGGTAATCACAACAACCCTGGAAGGTAATTACTGTTATTATCCTTACTTTTCAGATAAGGAAACAGAGGAAAACAGGTTAAGTGACCTGCCCAAGCCCAGTAGTGTCTGAAAGCATATTTGAATTCAGTTCTTCCTAACTCAGATCTTCCTCACTTTAGGCCCAGCGTTCTATCCACTGAGATAGAGTTGCCTTAAATTAAGGAGTTAGGTGACTTGTCCAAGATCACATGGCTAGCATGTGGCAAAGGTACCACCAAAATCATATATTCTTCTGGTTAGGTTTTTTAAACTTTGTCACCCCACAACACTTTCCCTACCCCCACACCTTTTTTTTTTTTTTTTTTTTAATTCTTCCTGTAAGTGATGGCTCTCTGGATGAGAGAAGATGATTTAAGTGGAGATGAAGATGATTTCTTAAAGATAAAATTTACCAATTATAAATTGTTTTAAATGTTGTTAGAATTGAATGCAAAGCCAGAATTTTCATCTGACTAGGGTAGAGTACAGCAGCTCTATTATCTCTCCTATTCAGACACTAGACCTCTGGTTTAAGATTGAATTAAAATTTTGCCCCTCTGTCAAATACCACAGAAAATTTCATAAATCCTGACATTTCCCCAACACTTGAGGCCTCCCACGGTCCTGTGATATCCATTGCCTGAGGTTTATACCACTGCCATAAATTAAGTAGAACAGTGATTATCCTCATCATTTGCCAGATGAGGAAACTGAGGCTCAAGTCATTCATCTTTAAATCAAATCTTCTGCCTCCTAGTCCAGCCCCACTTCCACTACTATAGGCACTCTCTTATTCTCATCTTTCAAAAAAAATTTAGAAGTTCAAATTACTAAAAGTAAAGCTTCTGAATAGTTTCATTTCCACTTGCATTTATACTTCTCTCAAACTTCAAAAGCAAGTTAAAATAGTAAACATTTACAAAACAGTTATCAATCATACTCCATACTCAGAACACTGAAGCTGAGGAGATATAAATTTGAAGTCAAAGTCCCTGCCCTCATGAAATTTATATTCTAAGGGAATGTCACTAATATAGATATTCATGATATACAATATTACAAAAGAGAGGTGCAGAAGATTGAGAGGAGGAGTTTGCCCCAAGGCCTGCATTTATCTGAGATCAGGGAAAGCTTCTCTGAGGCTAGGGCACTGAGCTTAAAAGCTAGGGCAAGAAGAAACTTTGGAGCATCTGATGAAGAAATCCAAGTTTGAAACTTTCCTCTCCCCCCCAAAAAAGGGAAACCTGTTCTTACAAACACTTTGATAAATAGTTCCCTCCTCCCACCCTCTCAACAAAGCAAGGAGCCAAGAATGAGTAACCAGCAGAGCTCTTTGAAGAGGTCCCAAAAGAAACCAGGACCTCGGTAAGAAATTCAGGAGAAGGGACTTATATCTCTCACTCTAAAGGTCCTTGGCTGCTTTGTGACCAAAAGTCACGATTCTTCTCCCCCCACCCAAATTCCCCTACTCTATCCCCCCATTGTAGATGGACAATGAGTTAAAAGATTCAGTTGTAATATTGAAATTGTAACACCTCAGGGAACAGAAGTGCATTTCTGTTAAAGATGTTTACATTCCACCGAGAAGAAGAGTTTGGGTGAGGGCGAGCCAAACCAAGGCAAAGAAAAAACTCTTCCTACCATCATAGGACCCTGAACAGGGCTCAGAAATGCCCCACTTCTCCAATTTGAAAGGAAAAAAAAAAAAACAAACAACTGAGGTGGGCTTCAGTATGAATTCACTTGCCTAAAGACATACAGGTAAGGAGTAGCATGGCCAAGATTCAAATCTAGCCCTTCTTAAATTACAAAGTCACTGTTCTTTGCATTGCAGACTATCTCGGATGCTCAGCGGAATATTGGGAGGTCAAAAGTTATCCATCAGTACTTCAAGATTAGATTCCTTTGAAAATCAGGGGGCATGAGGGGTGTAGGGTACGGGAAAAAAGTGAATTTTTTTTACAAACTACAGTGGTTCTGGATGCATCTGCTTCCTCAGGACTCCAGAACCCAGGCAGAACCCTGTGCTTGTCCTTCAGCCCGGGAAGTAAGCAGAGCCACGCCAGCGCCCATTCCTCCGGCAGCCCAAGGGAGACGCGCCGTCCGGAGCCGAGCCGGCGTCTGGAGCCCAGGTCTGCCTCCAAGAGGCAGTCCAAGTTCGCGGGGCTCAGAGCGCGCGCTGGGCGCGCCACCAATAGGGACCCCTAATCCCTAGGATTGGTGGGGGCTCCCCAGGATCCGAAAGTGGTTTTCCTACCTCCGTCCCCGACTTCCAGGAGCCCCAGCTGTTCCAGAGCCTTTACGAAAGCCACGATGATGACCAAGACCACGATCATCTCCAGCCCTTCCAAGTTCATGCTGGAAACTCATTCATTTACTTGGATGCATTTCGCCTTCCCCCGCTCCTTCCCCCTTCCCTGTTCTCCTCCAGTCCCCTATAACAGGACCCTGTGACGGGATTGCGATGTCTGTCCGTCCGCGACAAAGCCGACCCGGTTCCAAACATGGCACGCCTTAATATTCCCTCCCTATCCCGCACTGTTCCCGACCTCCCGAGAGCTGACAGCTGGCATGGAACTGGGGACTTTCTATCCTCCCCTGCCCGGGACATCCCTAGAGCAGACAGCCGGGGGAATCTCCGTCGCAGTGTATCCTGCCTACAACCCTCCTAGCTTCTGAATACGCTTTGCCTCTTCTGTCACTAAGGCAACGGGACCCCCGGGACGCCTCTTCAATGCAAATTCAAACCAATCCCCTCAGCTACCTTTCGGGATAGCCCCAGAATAGTCACTTGGTGCATAGTTTTTGACAGTCACAGGGTTACTTTGAAGAGCCTAGTCTTGCGAGATACGCAGAGACTAGAGAGATGTAAACCATCAGCTCCTTCCTGGAACGGAATATAGGTAGGTAAGAAATGGGGGTGGGGCTGGATGGAGGGCTTTAAAGGCTTTAGACCTGATTAAGGTCATACAATTCATCTAATCCAACTCTTATTCTTTATTACAGATGGATAACTCAGGCCTAAGAAAGGAGAGGAAATGGACTCATGATTGGAACTCAGGTCTTCTGATTTAGTCATTCAATCAACAAGCACTTATTCAGTGTTAAATCTGAGCCCCGCACTGTGTTAAAGGCTGCCTCCACTTTCTCTAGGCATTTTCTGCAAGGCCATATTTGGTTTCTTCCTAAAGTAACTTCCCAGAGTAAGCTATTCTTGCTTAGGAGGTGGGGTAACCTGCCTGAACTCCACAATGCAATGTTTCAGAGAACAGCATTGGACTAAGTCCTTTCAAGTTTGGCCAATAACTAATAGGTGACTTTGGTAAGCCTATAGAAGCTTCAATTTCCTTTTCAGTAAGTTTTCATGATCTTGAAGATCCATTTCAACTGGAAAGTTCTAGGATTTTGTGATTCTATGATATTGAAACACATAAACCCACACTTAAACATTTAAATTTTGAAAGTTCTTAAATTGAACAGAAACCTGCCTCCTTCCACTTTTTTTTTCCACTTTTTTAAACAATTAGAGTTAAGTGATTTGCCCAGAGCTACATAACAAATAAATATCTGAGATTGGATGAGAAGTCAGGTCCTCCTGACTCCAGGTTGCCTTAAACCTGCAAAAGACTTAACCATCTAGCTCAATCCTATGATCTTATGGATGGACAAATTGAGACACAGAAACATGAACAGACCTGCCCAAGGTCCTGAAGACAATACCTGACAGAGATAAGATCATACCCAACGTTTGCTGACTCAGAAAACAATGAATCTTACTCTAGATTTCCCTTCTTCCATATTACAATCCTTCATAAATGTGAAGTCAATGATTATGCCCTTCCATCAATCTTCTCTTCTCTAGGTAAAATGTCCCTAATTTCTTCAACTTTATATAATCTTTCCTCAAGTTCTACCTTCTCCAGCAAGTGAGGAACCCATACCTTGGAAACAGAGGGTCTCTTGGCTGGACACATTTTCTCTAAATCTACTTATTCTTCTAATAGACCCTCTCATTAAAAACACCTCAGTTAGCTAATTTATCACCTTATTAATAATAGCTATTAGAATAAACATTCTGAGGGAGCAGTGAGAGGTCTCATTAGCCTGTCTTCTTGCTCCACATATCCTGTTTCAAAACATTTTAGAAAATACAAGTCTTTAGGGCAGAATGTGTCCATTCCCCTGTTCTCCCAAACCTAAGCGTTGCATCCAACTACTAATGTGGGTTAAGTGCAAAGGCAATTTATTATAAGGCCAGTGTTCAGAATCATTTATTTCAGATTAGAGAGGTGAACACTGCAGGTGCCTGCCTACAGAATCTGAAGAGAGGAAAATGAGTGTGTGGAGTAGGTGGAGTCAAGAAGAGCCTCAAAGCAGATCAAGAGTTGGCTCAACCTTTCTGTTTCCTAGACAGTCAACAGACATTTGCTGAGATATCAGAGTGTGCATGCTACTATATTAAGAACCAAAGAGTTAGAAAGCATACATACCTCTTCTGACAAGGAGTTGAGTTTCCAGGTTAAGGTAACTAGTGTCAACAGGAATTCACAACTTCATGAAACTTATGGGGCTTATTAAGAGAGAAATGGACATGCTTATAGAACCAAAAAAGTTTACAATCCATTCAGAAATTTGCATATTTATAATAGTAGGATAAAAGAAGGAAGGGACACCAGAAATCTCCACCTAAAGGCACATGGCATAGAAGGGGGGAAAGTGCAGGAAAGATGGGGCAAGGACAAAATCTCCAAAAGGGGAGGAGAAAGGCTATGGCAAAAACCTCACTTCTTTTCTCTTGGGAACTGCTGGACTATGAAGATAGGATGCTCTGCTACTCTACACAGGGCTCAACTGCACAAACAATTTCTCAGCTTAATTCCTGTCTTGACTCCCAAAGACATGAAGGGAGTCCAGCTTGGGAAGCATACACCATATTATGTCAGTTGGTTTTGTCCTTGACAATCTAGGACTTTCTGCTTTAGGTTCAGTAATTGTGGAAAATATGGCAACTCAAAAAGATAAGTCCAAGGGATCCCTCAACATTCCTCAGCATCAAAGAACTTTGGATTGGGACAGACCTTTAATGTGATAGGAATTGACTTAAACTCTAGGCATAGATAGGATTTGGACAGAACCAGAAAACTTCTAGAATTGGGCAACTAGGTTGGTCTAGTGCTTTGAAATCATGTCCTAATTTACCATTGGTTTTAGAGCCTCTGGGGGAATTAACCCTGTCTAGTGTGCTCACTCTCCCTCATTTTCATGAGTACTAGAAGCTGCTAAAATTAGAGATGATAGTTTTTTAAGCTTTCTATAAAGTTAGAGGGAAACCCAAACAGATATCTTCTCCAGCTAGTCATAGAGTTGGAAGCTTCCTATTGCTGTTGAGCTGACAGCTTGCCTGGAAGTTTCACACAGAAGCAGCACAGGGAGAAGGCAGAGAACATTGCAGAAATTAAGTGTGGGTGAGGAATCAGTGGAAACCTTTCCTAACCACAGTTTACTAAAATATGAAATATGACACTGCCAGAATGACAGAACCCAAACATGTCACATCTGGAAAGCACCTTTGGGATAATAGAATGTTAGAACATCTAGTCATAACTTATTTTATAAGTGAAAAGGTGGAATTCCAGAGTCAAGTGACTTGATCAAGATCACACTGTTAGTGACTAAACTGATTTAACCCCTGTATTTTCTCCAATCTCATAGAACTAATTTTATTTATTTATTTTTCTTTTTAAAAATGTTTTTATTGGGGGACAGCTAGGTGGCACAGTGGACAGAGAATCAGCCCTGAAGTAAGGAGGACCTAAGTTCAAATCTGATCTCAGACACTTAACACTTCTTAACTGTGTGACCCTGGGCA